>NW_014569620.1:510335-511489 GCF_001313835.1 Polistes canadensis
ATATATTATTAAAGTTAACCAAAAGTTCGTGTGTTTTTAAATGAATATTTCCAAATAAAATTTTACAAAAATAATATCCATTATGCAATTTCAAAGTAAAGTTTTAATACAATAAACGCATGAGCTTCCGGTTCTCATTATAATATTATTATAAGAATATAATTTATTTTGTGAAATAAGATCTTTGATAGAATCTATTTAGTTTATCTTTTAGATCAAGTCGTAGATCAGATAAAATCCTCTTGCAATTGCTTGTCGATCGTTGTAGAAGTTATTATCCAATGAAGGTCGTTAGATGGAACGATTAAAGTCGATCGACCGCGCATCCATCGATGAATCTCGATGTAATCCGTATTAAGCCGATACATTTATGCGACCGCATGCATCTGGCCTTTCGAGAAGTGCCTCCGAAGATCGTTACTGCACGATCTTCTGGTAGAATCTAGAAGCTCTCTCATTCAAGCGATCTTTGTGGTTCCGCATACCGTCTTTCTCGACAAATATAATATTTCAGCAGAAGCTTTATTGGCCCTTCAAATCCTAATTATCTAACTACTTGATAGAGATATTGTTATATATACGTGATATAAGATTTAAATATTATATTCATTAGCAGTTCATGATTTGAAATCGTAGGGGATGATATCATTTATACGTGTTTAGAGAAAATATCAAAGTTATGGTAGAAATTAAAATAAAAAATGAAATATAAAATAGACACAAATATATCTTAGCTATATATATTATTAATAAAATGATATAATTTATTAAAACATAAAATGACCTAAAAATGTAATCCATTTTTCTTGTTTTGTTTAGAACGAAAAGGTCAATAACTTTTCCCTATATCGTCGTATTACGCTAATAGCTCGTAACTTACTGTAACGTGCATATGCTTGCTGGAGTAGCAATATGGTACTATGATAAACACAGTGCTGTCAACTTCCTCTGTTTTCCTAAGCGCAACACGAGTTAGATATTTATTATTTTTTTATATAAAATAAGAGAGAAGTGTATAGGATTTTTGACGATAAAATTAAAGATTAAAAGCGAATATATAAATAAATACACAAAATATAATATTTTGTTATATCGAGAAAAAAATTAGGGGATACTCCAATTAGGCAATGTCTATGCTCGATTCGATTATATTT
>NW_014569620.1:511562-579087 GCF_001313835.1 Polistes canadensis
ATTATTTAATTATATATAATATTAAAATAATTAATTAAAAGTATATTTTTAAAGTGTTAATCTTTATTTTAAATACATTTGTCAAAGAAAAAACTAAATTCACATATTTCTGTCGAACATATATTACGAATACGCGCTAATTAAACTTACAAATATAATAATATTTCATATATAGAACAAAAGAATGGTCTCGTTTATCATGAAATCCTATTTACAGTAGTTTATTTCCATAAATATAATAAATGTACCTTATACAGATATATAAAATAGAAAATATAAGAATATAGGTATACGTATTTACTTATGTATGTGCTCGCTATACAGAAAAATCATAAAGTGGCAGAGCCACGAAGGAAGATCCGGTATCGGAAATGCCGTCTCACGAATAGAGGAACTCGAATACTCATTCGAAATTTCCTTATATCTCAATTCAAATTTATTCCATCGGCCGCAGGAGTGCATGACCGTGAAGGAACCGTAGATGTTAATAATACGAAGAGAATTCAAAGATAGATAGCGAGAGAATAGCAATAGCTGATATCAAAGCTAACTTTAATAGTCGATCTTAGAAAAGTAATCTCTCATGTCATTCGAACAAGAAAAAACTTAGGTTTCAGTGTCACCAACATAATGCGAATAATCATTCTTACCCAAAAGTTTGATTTTCCAAAATTGGATGAATACTAAAGTTACTTTCAATTGAATGAAATAATTCAGACAAAAAAAGGCCAAACGATTTCTTTTCTTGCTACCAACTGCATTTCGAAAATTATTCTCCCTCCCTTTCTTCTCGTAGAAAAATTATTTTAATACAGCAAACGCGAATATTACGAACAGACGCGTACATCTAGAGTGGCACTGCACTCAAATAAAAGAAAACGTTTCCTGTGCAGCGGATTTCTGAGTACGTAAGTACATACGAGTAGTACGTATGGTACATACTCGTGAATTTTCCCTTTTTCTCTATTTCTCTTTCTTTATCTATCTCTATCCCTATCTCCCTCTCTCTCTCTCTTTCTCTTTCTCTCTCTCTCCCACTCTCTCTGAGTAGAAGTAGCATTACTTCGGAGAAAGCAAACTCGTTGAAAAGTTCCACGTCGAGCAATATCAGTGGTAAAGGACGATGACGAAGAAGACAGCAACATTGGCATGTCTAAACTCCGATGTTTCAACTGAAACACTTTCTTGCGCAACACCCTGTACACCGAATTTTCTACGAGTAGTAGAATTTCTCTGTCTGCAACGTCGACTGTTTTCTACTAGTAGAAATATTATTACTACCATCAGTAGTTTTAGTAAGAATGCAACACCTTAACCGCGTATTCTTACTTGTAGTTGTTATCCTGTACTCTAGTCCTTTCCTATCGTCCTTTTCTCTCGTCATTATATCAACCCTTGTTCTATTTCTCTTTTTCTCCATTTTTTCATCTTCTTCGTTCGTCATTCTTTTGGCTCCTTCATACTCAAGAACCCGCAATACCTAGCTCGTATCTACTACTACCTGCGGTATTTTCGCATGACTCCGTATGAAATGTTATAGGTAACACACCGGTTTTGGTAAAGTTAACAGGAAAGCGTTCTGCCTCGTTCCTTTTAGAACTTCCTTCCGCATCTTAACGAGATAATGTATGGACTATGGATATTCCTAAAGGCGAGCGGCTTTCATTTCCTCCCCTCTCTTCTCTTCCTCTCTCTCTCTTTCTCTATCTATCTATCTATCTATTTATATCCATTTCTCTTCAATCCCATTCCTTTATCCCTTACACCCTCTCTACGTTTTAGCACTTTACTTGGCTATAAAGTCCCGTCCTCGTCGAATAATTTTGAGTGTCGGATATAATATCTGACGTCGTGCATTAATATAAGACACCGAACAAACCTGTCTTCGTAAAATGGAAACTACATTTCTCTCTCTCTCTCTCTCTCTTTTTTTTTCTTTCGCATTCTCATGAATTATTTTCATCCGTCGATTTTCTTTCTCATCTTATTGCGTCAAATATTTTTCAAGATTATGACATTTCCCATTTTTAAACGAATAAATAAATAACCGTACCAATCGGGAATACGATTTAGAGGTAACGTGGAAACGATCTCGCGTATTATAAATCTGTCGTAATAAACTCGATGATATCTCCCGATGGTAGGGAATCATAGTAGAGAGAGGAGACAGATATTACCACGCAGTTATAACTCGTCAAGATATGTCGGGACCCTTCTCCGTAGGTAGGTAACCAACGAAATATATCGCGATCTATTATTGGTTTATCAATTCCGACATACTCCTCGTATCCTTCTGTCTACCTATCCCCCCCCTCCCCACCCCTGCCCCAGCCACGGCCCTGGACTCTCTTCCCGTTCTCCCCCATCAGTTCCTCCTCTTCTTCTCCCTTTTCGTACATACGTGCTTGCCCGTTACAGTCGATTATCGTAAATCGTTACAATACGTCAGTCAACGTTGCGACGGCCAACGTAGGGACAATAATTCTCTGCTTGACAATCTAATCCAGGATAGCGACGCCAATGTGGATGTGTAATTTAATGGCGAAACAAGTCGTCCGTGTACGTCAGTACGCATGATTGCGAACGAACCCAAAGATAACGGCCGGATTTGGTGGGAAAATTAATTCGTTCGGCAACACACAAAGCAGACGCACGCGCGCGCGCCCGCACCCCGGCTAAATAAATTGTTAATAATATATTAAAATAATAAAAGAAAATATATCTGAATGCGCGGAAATAAATTTCAACACGATTAACAGTAAATCTTGAATGCGTAAAGATAATATCTATGGGTGGGAAAAGAGAGGGGATCGGATGGGCCAGAAATATTGTTCTCTAAACTATTATTGATATTTCAATGAGATGTTAAGGGTAGACTCGTCAAGCGATGCTTTCGAAATAGGATCCAGTGTAAGCCATGATTCATGGTGGTCCGAACGGACGTTAGGTGGGTACGACCAGGCAACCTATAGTAATCTATCGCGAAAGGGGGCTTCGGTCTGCACAATCGCACCGATAACGCGCCATGACACGGCGATAACAGGATTTAGTGGGGGTGAGAGGAATGGGTTGGTTGTTCACGCGCGCGCGTTCAACCATCGAAGAGAGGAAAAGGGAGAGAAGAGAGGAGAAGGCACAAGCTCGTCGAAAGATCCTATCGATCGGTTGCAACGCTCGAGTTTGATGCATACAGAGGAATTCTCTTTCTTCTTGTACCCTTCTCTCGATTCGATTCCCCCCTTTTTCTCCTTCCTTTTTTTGTTTTACCATTTCAATTAAAAAAAAAAAAAAAAAAAAACATAAAAATCGGTCGGTTAATTATCTTTTTATGGATGAGCTAAAAGAGTACCGAATGAAAGCTGTTTTAATACAAATAAGAAAAGAAGAAGAGAATCTATAGTATATTTCTATCGTTCTCTAAAGGATACGACGAACTTGTTTTATACTACGGGAAAAAAAGGGGCTGAAACTTTTCAAGTTGAGAGAGAGAGAGAAAGCTTCTAAACCGTATTGCCGTTTCATATAAATCCCCACCAGTACTTCTTTTTTTTCTACCCCCGTTCGTATAGCGCCTTTGTAAACAAGTTTACGATTATTACGAGCCCATCGAGCACAAGGATGCCTGGGATTTCGAAGGGAATTTCTCTCGTTGTTCGGGACTACGAATATTTCCTCTGAAATGTGAACTAACCGTCAAGAATTGCGATATATATATATATAATACAATAAATCTATATATATATCTATATATATATATATATATATATATGAAAGGCGAGTACATAAATCGTAAGAAATAAAAAAGGTACAAAAATTATGCGAGCAATGCGATATGAAGGAAAAGAAAAAGAAATAGAAAAAAAGATAGAGAAGAAAAAAAATGTAGATTTTTTTACAAAACATTGATAAAACGGAAAAATATAATAAGAATTTCCAAAATTGTTTCGCGTGCTTATAATCTGTATCTACATGTCTAACTGTTTTAATAATTAAAGTAACAAGCGTTCTTTAATATTTACTGTTCGCGGTACATCATAAATATTGATAATAGAAAATTATTGTACGGGATAAAGTGATATTAATGTTACACGGCGAATAATCGAGTTAATATCCGATAATATTGAAGTATGCCGATGAGGTTGCCGAAGCTTAATGTTGTTTTAACGTTCGAGTGCGTAGATTACGTTTACCCGTGTCATATTATTATTTCCTATTTCTTCATTAGTTAACAATACTTCGAAATTTTGTCTAACTTTTTCTAATACCTTGTCTTTCCTTTATCGATAGGTATAATTATTTATAATTAATTATTTTTCATTTTGTTAAATTTTACGAATCATATATATGTGCCGCGTATACGGATATAGAAATGTATTCGACGTGCTTATCTCAACGAACGAAAATTTAATATTCACATGCTTTTCCGATGCTACTTATCTACACCAAAGTTACGCTCTCGTATTTTCATAAAAACGTTACGCGATAAAATAACTCGATTGGGTGCTGCCCCTTTTGCAAATACAACTTTTTCCATGATAGTCGAAAAATTCGAAATCTATGTGAATGTAACATTTACAATTATTCTTTTTTGTGTCTCTATTTCGAGAAAGATATTTCATTTAATATTTGACTCTCGCTTTCTAATCTCAAATATATTCATATATAGAAATTATAATAAATTATTTTATTTTAAAAATCAACAATACTATATATATATATACTACATTAATCCCCTTTAAATTGGAATGCAATAATACTCATAGGCGTATAATTTAATTTTTCCTTTTCATAGAAAAAAAAACAAATAACACGAAAACTTACACTTTTGTTACTAAAACAATTGATTATTGCTAAAATAATATATACACCATTATAAATAACATTCTTGACAAATACAACTCATCGCTATCGACTCAATCAAAGAAAATTCATAACAAATCAAATTGTCGTTATAATAATAATTTAACAAATGAAAAATTATAAAGACACAATCGTAGTATAAATATAATAATAACTATATATCGATGTAGAATTAATTATCATTTAATTTATCAACTCGACTGTACAAGACCGATATACCAAGAGTAAACCGCTTTTAAGTCGTCAGAGGAAGACAAACTTCGTTAACTTTAACTCTGAGAGGACCGAGTTCTCTTGAGAGGAATTCCCTGAACAACATTTTACTGACCAGCAGTAGCATACTGGGCATTCTCGTAGTTGTGTCGTTCTTTCCTTTACCTTCGACTCCTTCACTCTCTCTCTCTCTCTCTCTCTCTCTCATTTACTCATTCACTCACTCACTCACTCACTACATACTACACACACACACACATTATCAAACGCATAAGCGTGCCCTGAGCTTCACATTCTTCGCTTTTCCAATAATTTGTTGGCCGCGGTAAGCATCGTCGCGTTTAGCCCCTCTACCCCCGTTGCCCCCGTTACCCCCGTAAGCTCACCAACTGCTCGTCTGAATTCTGTTCGTTAAACTTCTTGGTAACCCGCCATTGGCTAGAGCTTCGCTTCTATTTATTTTACTTGTCCACCGTTGTTCGATTCTTTTCTCTGTACGGTAGTCAATCATCGTTGTGTGTGATAAAAACATTATGGCTTGTAAGAAAAGTTTTCCGAGAAACTGGACAATTTGCAATAATTACTATTAATTTTTTGTATTTATTTTTTTTCGTTTGTTTCAACACTGTCTTCTTGTATAATTTTTATCCTATAAAGGTTAAAATATCAATTTTGAAATATGATATGTGTTACTGACATTATGTGATTGTATGAAAATTTGGCGTATTCATTTGTTATTTTAATTTAATCTAATTTGTACTTTGTTTTTTCAAATCAAAATAAAATAATAAAATAATAATTATCAAGAATCATTAATAACGTTGCGCTAATATAGTTGAACGAATATACACAATCAATAATCCAAATATTTTTGTATAGATTGTACACGAATAATTACCATCCACATTATTTATTAACATATTTAGAAAATACTTTAAATATCTTGTAAGATTTTAATCTAAGGAAGAAGAGTCCGGCACCATCGATCTATTCTATCTTCTCTCAAAATCTTAGAAAATTATAAAGTTTCTAAAAGGTCTAAGAAAGAGATTCTAAGGAAGTAAAACTACTTAAGAAGAATCGCTATTTTCGAAAATTTGATCTACATAAAGTTTCGTCGAACTATTTATTCATTATTTATAACCCACCAACAAATTATTCTTGACGTTTATCACATATTCCGTTGTAAGCTTCTTTCTAAAAAAAAAAAAAAGAAAGAAAAAGTTCTCTCTCTCTCTCTGGAAAAAATACTGCGTTACTTTATAAAAATTTTAAATATTCAATAAATAAAAGAAATTTTCAAAAGAGAAAAAAAGAACTATATCCGTAATATATTTCGAAAGGATTGTTTCGAAAGTCATATTTTTCCTACGGAGGGGGGGGACAATCCAGTAAAATTACGCGTATCAATGGGGGTAAAAGAAAAAAAGGAAAGTCACCGATAGCGATCGTTGATCCCTTGCATTATCATCGTCTAGCAAAAGAAACTGTCCGTTCGTTCGGAGTTTGCATTGGTCAGTACGTGTACGAAAATGTTCGGGTTGGAAAGATAGGAATGTTCGTGGCTTAATGGATCATCGCGGTATTTGGATAACGGCCAGAAAACAATTCGTCGGTCGGCACACGTCGCTATGGAAAGAGAGAAAAGAGAGAATGGTAAATAGGTAAAGATGGATAGATAAAAAGAGAAAGAAAAAGATAAAAGAGTGTGTGCGGTATGTGTGTGTGAGAAAAAGAGAGAAAAAGGGAGAGAGAGAGGGGGAGGGGGAGAGCGTGTGTGGGAAAGAGTGATAGAAAAAGATAGAGGAAAACAGTGGGAGAGAAAAATTCATCCCGCCTAAAACGCAATACGCGAGATCGATAAACATTATGCGTATTGGTTGCAGTTTTCGATTACCTGAACGAACTCTACCCTGAATCTTTCAAGCTTCGTTCGTTGCTCATCGTTGTTCCCTTTCTTTATTCCTACCCTCCCGTTTTCGTCTATCGTTTTCTTTTATTTCATTTTATTTTTTTTCTCTTTCTTTCTCTCTTTCTTTTTCTCTTGGTGTTTCTCTTTCTTTATCTACGTAATCTCTTTCTCTATAGGTAATCCTTTTGTCTATCTCTCTTCGAAAAAGTGTTGTTATCGGTTTTTCGCTCGATAGGCACGTGAAAAAAAGGGTTCGAGTATAGAGCGACAAGCGTTT
Source organism: Polistes canadensis (assembly GCF_001313835.1). Taxonomy (NCBI): domain Eukaryota; kingdom Metazoa; phylum Arthropoda; class Insecta; order Hymenoptera; family Vespidae; genus Polistes; species Polistes canadensis. Next base: position 518,825 of record NW_014569620.1, read on the forward strand.
TCACGTAAATCCATAGACTACACGATCACAGCTAGCTTTTGTACTTTTCACGTTCGCCTTTAGTGCGTACTACGTATGGTACTTCTAAATGTGTTTCCAACCCCACGTTTTTTGATGAGAAATTGCACATTGACCGTTTATCGTGTTAAAAAAAAAAAAAAGAAAAAAAAAAAAGAGAGAGAGAGAGATAGAGAAATAAAATACTCAAAAGAACGAAGAGAAAAAGAGTTTTTCCTATGTCTTTTATTTTTTATTATTTTCCTTTTCGGAACGGTTATTGTCACGTTTGGCATCAGAAATATTCAAAAAATTTTTTTTAACGAATCAACATATATATATATATATATATTTAACGTTTTATCGAAATGAACGCGCGATTAAATGGAGTCTTCGTTAGAAAAAAGTTATGCGGTAAAAAAGAAAAAGAAAACGTTTGAAAGCGTGAAACAGAGAAAGAATAAGAAAGATAAAAAACGATAAAGAGTGAGGAAAGAGCCGTTGATCGGATCACGAATTAATCGAGCTTGCTATCGAAAGTTTATCATGACGGGTCTGGCTGTTCGTTGGCCCGTTTGTCTTTTATGTCTTATCTTCTTAATAGCAAAGGATATATTCTTTTCCAAAGTTCCCTCTTTACTCATGCCGGAATAAGGCATAAAAGAAAATATATAAGAGAGAAAGAGTACGGGCGTCGTGGTAGGACGATAAAAATATTTCCATCGAGATAAAAGTCTTTTAGGATAATAGCATCGGTGTCAGTCGGAGGTCAGAAAAAGCTACTCTGAACTCTCCGAGTGGTTTTACGCGGTTACCAGACTAACCATGACTTTGGCCTGTTCCTTCCTCTTCCTATCTCTTTCTCTCACACTCCTTCTTCTTATTCTTTTTCTTTCTCTCTCAGCATGGTCCATCGTTCAAAGCCCAGTCTTTGGTCATCCGACGCCGATCTGCCAAGGACTCGAACGTTCTAGATTTTTCTTACCGGCTTCGTCGAAATTTACGAGCCACCGGGAACCTAGAATGCTTCCCTCCTGATAGGGTTTACCAACTTCGATCTCCTTTTTTCGCGAACCATAGAAAAACGAGAGAGAAAGGAAACTTCTTATGTGTATTTTATCAGACTCGACTAAAAACAAGTGAACGCATATGGTAGCTTATAAGGAAGATAGTAGAAAAGAAATATTTATATTATATATATTTATGACATAAACTGTTTGACGGCCTACCCTATCGGACTGTCAAGAAATTTCTGTTCCTAATGCAAATAGAAATGTAAGAGAAACCGAAGTAACGAAGGAAAACAACAACGAACAAACATTTTCTCGATAAATTAATGAATCACGCTCGAGGTTATTCGTAAAAGAAAAAGGGAGAATGGAAATGTAAATTGGTACTGTGATACCGTTAGTACGGTTCATTTAAACTTTATTATCTAAACGTCGGTACAAGTGTTCTTTGAAAAAAAAAAAAAGTACGAAATAGAAAAATAATAATAATATAAGAAAAGAAACGAAGGATGAAGTAAAGAGGAGATAAAGGTTGCTTTGGGAATAAGGAGTAAGAAAACGAACAGGAGGGGAAGGGGGACAATGGGGTGGGGTGAGGTTTTAGTAGATGTATATTGCCAACTAGAGACACTGTGTCAAGGATATTATTCCCGTTGAACTCTTACGGCAAGTTTTAATGAAACGTTACGCGACCTCGCTTAAACGTTTGTCCATGGACTTTTTGAAATGACTCGTAAAAGTTGAGATTCCTGTCGGGGCGAGTATATTAAAATTGCTCATGCGCCCGTTCGATCCGAACCATCTAGAAAATCCCCACAGGAGGTAACGCTTTTTAATTACCTCAGTTGTACGCAGACTACGTATGTCGCTAAAGAAACTTTCAATCCGATCTGTTATTATTAAACTGCTAAAAGAAAAAATAGAAAATTTTTCGTTTACTTGCTTTCTACTTTGATTACTTTTTTACTTTGACCTCTCTCTCTCTCTCTCTCTCTCTCTCTCTCTCTCTCTCTCTATTTTTATCTCTTTCTTCGTCTAGTCTTTTGTTATCTAACACCGTTGCAAAAGTTATCTAGGAACAAATCGAAACGATTATCTTGAAAGTTTAGTACCACCTTTAAAAGGTTCGATTTATTGAAGGTACCGCTCTGAAAATAGAAAAGAATAAAGTAAGGAAAGAAACGAGAAAAAAAAGAAAACAAAACAAAAAAGGAATAATAAGAGAGAGAGAGAGAGAGAGAGAGAGAGAGAGAGAGATGCAACAAAAATTTCGCGTAGAACGGCAAAATGGAAATTTTTCTGATGCTGCTTCGTCCACTTTCGTTTTCCCTTTTCACATCTACCCTTCTTATGGCTTTTTCTATTTTTTTTTCTTTCCTTTCGCCGTAACCTGGTTCGGTTAGTTTTCACGGGAGCTAACGGTAGGTCAATTGCGAGGAGAACACAAGTGATGGGTTGTGTCTTCTATGAGGATAGGATCTCCTCTGTAGTATGGAAGAAAGCCCTTCAAAAATCCTGGAAAATTGTCTAAGAAACTCGCGAGCTTACCCAAGGGTGGAATAGTTCATCTTGAAAGAAAATTTCCTGAACGAACATCTCTGGAGACTCGACACAGAGCTTTCTCTCTCTATCAGCTGTATTCCCATGAAACTAGAAACCATACCGGGTAAAACTGTGATCATATATGCGTATGTATATATATATATATATATATATACATTGTATACATGTGTATATTGACCTTGTATGTGCTCACGTATACTCTAAATTGTTCTTGTGAAATTGAGTATACGTATGCGGTTTACCAGTCCTTCGTCTAAACCTTGCAACTTTCAAGATGAGAGAGAGAGAGAGAGAAATAGAGACCAAGTCTAGAAATCTTCTTCGTGATTCTGTGAACTTGCGATAATACCGGCAAAGTTGTTAACGTGCAATCCTGCTGCTGGAGCATTGACGACAACGAAGGAGACAACGACTCGTCCCGTGATAAGACATTCTCCTCCTCCTCCTCCTCTTTCTCCTCACCCTGCATTCTCTCTCCTGCACCCTATTTCTTCTCCCTCAGAAACAAAAATCATTTTCTGTCTTTGCTCTGTTCTCGTGAGGAAAAACTTTGACTAAACTGTCGTTTTCCTTGGTAATTCACGTCTGCCGGTTCGATGATAAAAAAAAAAAAACACCCCACAAAAGAACGGACCAAACGTTAACTTTCTCTCTTCGTCGGTTAAAGTCTCTTTTAGTGTTTCTCTCTCTTTCTCTCTTTCTTTCTCTCTCATATTCTTATTCCAAATGCACGCATCTTCTTCTCGGTAATACCCGCCGTCTATTCTCGAATTTATTCCATTACCTCGATTCTTCCTCGCCTTTTGACATTCTCGAGTTTGCTTTTCTTCCCTTCCCTTTCCCCTCCCCCCACCCCCTCACCTACCACACTTTTTTATCCATACTTTTTTATTGTCATCGAAGTTCTATGTCGGTTATAGTCAATCGTAAAAATAAACGGCTGTAATCGTAAAAGTCGCATCGTTCGTCGAACCTTCGTCACTTCTTCTCAATTTTCTTTTTCTTTTTTTTTTCGTTTTATTCTATTATTTCTTATTTTCTTACAATTGTATCGATCACAATACAATTCTCTTTTAATGTTTTATCACAAAAGTTGAAGCTATTATTTAATTTGTTCGACGTGAACGTATTAAACGATTCTCAAGTAGATTTATCAATATTTCACGGAGTAACTTTATTTCAGACTAGGGGATAGGGGGGAGGGGTGTGAGGGGGTTTCAGTAAAATGGCCCGAAGAAGTTTCACGTTATAGGAATAAAAAAGTCTCGTACCGGCTATGTCCCTTAGGGAATCCGTGTAGGAAACGGTAACCCACTTCGCTGTCGAAACTGCCACGAAGTAAAATCAACGAGACGAGGAAGATGGCGCGACTAGGGCGCTTCTTTCTTTTACTTCAAAGAAACTTTCGGAAGAATTAATTGAATATTTACTTAGCCAGGCAGAACAAAATTTTTCTTGATAGGACCGTTCTTTTTTTTATCGAAGTATGTATTTCAATTGTCGAACGATGGTAACATCTAACTAAAACAAGGGAACAATTTCTAACCCAGATATTCTGATTTTTTAATGAAACTTTGTGTGTACGTAAAGTTATTCAAGAAAGAACTATGTTTTTTTCCTGCGGAAATTCACTTTGAGAGAGAGAGAGAAATAAAATCTTTTTTAAGTTTCTTAAACGTATCGTTTTTCCTACGTAGATTTTTTTCCTACTAGATCAAGAATAAGAGAAAAGTAAAACTCTTCATAGAAAAATTGTATCATATTTGAAGATCTGCTAGATCACGAAAGAAAAAATTATGAAAAACACTTGTGAGAAAATGTTAAAAGGAGATTTAAAGTGAATTTTCACTGAAAAGAAATTATTTTGTACACGCATCGTGTGCTCCCACACACTTACAAAATTTCATTAAGATCTAAATTTTTAGTTTCACATCTTTTTCTCGTAAGTCTGGCTAAGAGAGGAAATATTAAGTAAATTAAAAAAAAAAAATGATATAAACTGGAACACGTGGTCCGTTAAAAATAATAAATTCATATTCCCCGTAAAGGTAACCGAGAGAGATAACAAAATATGTAAAGAAACAAATTATTAAATATAATATATCGTAATGAGAGAAGTTTTTAAAAAGTTAAATGATGAGATAAAAATTTTCTAAAAGAAAAAAAGATCAATATACAGAAGCAACATTACTTAATATAATCGTTTTCATTGAGTAATATATTTTTCTTATTAAAAATTACACTTTACCTATATAGAATAATTAAAAATCAAATCCTAACTGAAGGATAACTTTAAGCTTCGTGTTTGGCATTTATCTCTTTCTCTCTTTTTTGCTTCTTTTCATCTTTACCAACGAAGCAATCAAGTTTTACAAGGTAAGTCTCGTTAGATAACATAGTATGAGGACTAAGGGGAGTTAGCTTGGTTCTTACTCTTGAGATGATTAAAAACCAGCGAAACGTGTCGATGGAAAATAAGCAAGCAGAATTCGTTTCTTTGATTCGTGCAAATTATCTCGGCAAGTGGCATCGACATCAGCTTTAATTAGAGATACGCAAGACGCGACTCCAAAGACGTCCAATTACCTAACTTCTCGTCCTTTAAGTGACACCGTTGGTGAACTCATAATTGGCTACGGGAATGCAAAACAAGCTTTCCAGATATCGTGGTTAGATATGTATGTACGTATGTGATATATATGACTCTTGATATTCATAACTTTAACTTACATATTTAAAAATTGTAGACAATTTTCTTACGTATATATATCTACGTTCACGTAAATATATGCATACATAGTAGAGAATACGAAAATTCGAAATAACGATAGCTCTTGGTTATAATTATTTTTTCATCGACTATAAAAATATTGATAATTAATACTATCGCGGCTAATTATACATACAATTTTTCGACAAATATTAAATCTAAACTCGAGTCAACATTTACATTTCATTTCGCCAAATAATCTTTACAAAATATTAAAAGTATACTTGTTACAATCTAATTTTTCCTCCCCCCGCGATAAGATCTAAAGTAAATTCGTTTTATTTCATCTTGATGCAACCAGATTAAAAAAAGAAAAAAGATTTCTTCTTCGTCTTTCTCGTTTTCCATTAATTATTTCTAAATAGTGTATACGTATAGTTCGATCAAAAATTGAGAAAATAAAAGTAATTGCAACATGGAAGGAAATGAAATCTGTTTGAATAAGATAACATACTAGGTAACACGTTATAACGATAACAAAGAACGAAAAAGTAAATGGTTACGAGAATGTATGGGTAGAAAATGAAAGCGGCAGTTACCGGTCTTAATTAAAACACACGCATACGACTAATTATGTTTTTTCTTCTTATGTAAAAACAATTATATTGAAAGGATACGTAATTAAAACCGCCGAAGCAGAGAAAAAAAAAGCTTCGTTTTCATTTCCTTTTTCCACATGCGACAATGGCAACGACGACTATAAGTCAAGAAGATTAATAGAAGAACGCCGAGGTGAAGAAAGAGGACAAGGACAAAGTTGAGGATGAGAACGAACCCAAGGAATGAACGCAGACAGTAAACCAGGGCGTGACGGTATAAGCGAAATTAAGACCGACGACTTACCGTTCGACGTGATGCTCGTTGAGCCGCTGAATTTGTCGTAACGACCTGCAAACAGAGAGTTAAAACAACGAAGAAAAAGGAATATTATCCTTTCTGTTTATTCTCTTTTTTTCTCTCTCTCTCTCTTTCTTTTCCTCCTAAAAACATACACAATCTTATTATAATATTTTTTCTTCTTTTCTTATCCTTATAATTAAAAACGGGGAAATATTTTCATAAAAGTATGGAAACAATTTAACTACCTTTTTTTCTTTTTCTTTTTTTTTTATTGTACAAATATAAATTAAAATATTATATATATTTTTAACTTTATTAAATGAATATATTTAACTATATTAATATTACGATAAATATTATTTGAATTATTTATCGTTAATTATAATAATTATGATAAATATTATTAGAGAACTTTTTAATTAAATAATTTAATAAGAAATTTGGATTCTTATATTAATAATAATATATTAGTATAATATATTATATCCGTATCCTTATGAGAAATTTCTTACTAAATGTATCTCGGAACGCATACATTATACACCCGTATCCTGGTGTGAAATCGACCTACTTAATAAAATAGACTGTTGGCTGCATAGCGTATACATCGTATTTCTCGAGAATCCACTTATCTTAAAGATAAGAAACCGTATGCATATGTTCGGCTGCCTAAACATTCGTTGTGTTTTTTTCTTCTTTTTTAAAATTAAAGTATTCGTTTTGTATGTATTTTCTATTTCTACAAAATTGCATAATAGCATCAGCGCAATTTATTTGATTACTTTTCTTCCTCCTCGTTAACTAAAGACAAATATACAGGAAACTGAGAACGCGAAAGTAACAGGGGAGCGAATTTAACAAATTAAATCTCTCTGAATATACAGAACGTTTTCAAATATGTGAGCACAAATTCAGAGATGATTTCAGTATTCAAAAATAACAAAAAATGTTCATTATATAATCACATCATCACATTTCTGATTATATTTCTTACAAATTTATATTGATTTACTTTTCATTTAAAATATATCTTACTGTAAATAATTCAATATATTAATTTTATAAAGTTTTTATATGTCTGTTATAACCAAATTGTAGTTAAAAGGACAGTTGTAAAATTTGGATCAGGTTCCTGTTCAATTATTAACAATCTGGATATTAATTGACATATTATAATAAAACAAAATATTTTTAATAAAACGTTACTACAGTTTCTAGTTTCTTCTATTTTATGGAAATAAAGAAAAAAGAATAAAGAAAAGAAAAAAAGATTTATAAAGAAGTGGTACTTGATAAAACGAAGGGGACAATTCGTTGTTCGAAATAAAAAAAAAAAAAAGAAAGAAAAAAAACCAAACGAATATACTGAAAACGTTAGTCTCCGAAGAATAGTGACAGTTAAGTTAATGAGAACAGTCGCTTCTCTCTTCGAGTATCCTTCATGTAGCCAAGACTTACGTTCCAACGATAGCGATATTATTCCGCTGAGTAAAATACAAATACGTCTTTTATTCGCAACTCGGGCACGCGAACCCAGAGGAAAGAAGATATGCCGAGCGATATTTCAAGCGTACTTCGAAAGATAAAACCGAAGTTATTCCGCGCAGCAGCAGAAGCAGCAGCCACAGAGAGCCGTCTTTTTCATTCACATTTTTATTCTTCCCTTGTGCCAGTCACACCACCATCCCCTTTTCGTCTCTCTTTTTATTATATTATATAATGGAAACTATATACAAAATAGTAATATCTAGTATTATCCTCGTTGAATTTTTTCAATAAAGCGTCACGCATATAAATTGTAAGTAGAACAATTAAGTAGAAAATGTTCTTCCTTCTTCGTTAATTGCTTAAAAGTTGAAATTGAAGGGCGTCATTTTTTTCTACAAAATCGAGCTCAATTTCTTTCTTTCTTTCTTTCTTTTTCTCTCTCTCTCTCTTCCTATTTCTTCAATCGAAAAAAGCACGTTATTCGAAAAGTAGAATTGATCGTTATGGCGCGTTAACATTGATTTATCTCAAATTCTTCTATAAGTATAGAAAAAAGAAAAGTTATAGAATATTATTTTATAATTATAAATTTAATTGTAAAACTCTAATGTGTGTGTATGTGTGTGTGAAAAAAAAACATAGGAAAAATCAATTTTTAATCGATAGCTCAAAGAAATAATCGATCTTACGATTAATTAAGATTATAAACACCCGTTTGACGTTAAAGAATAAAAGACTAATCGAAATGAGAGGAAGAAAGAGAGAGAGAGAGAGAGAGAGAGGTAAATAACAATGAAAAAAAAAATTCGATGAAAAAACAATTCACAGGTTTATCGAATTTTAATTCTCATCGGTTTAATTTAAAGCTTTCACGATGGAAAACGTCAATTTAATTTCACAAATTGAATGAAACAGGGAATTGAGAAAAAGATAGATTGATAGCAATAGAAAGAAAGAGAGAAAGAGAGAGAGAGAGAAAGGGGGAGGGAGAGAAATTTCGATTAGAAGAAAGAGAAGCAAAGTTAGAGACGCGAAAGACATTAGAGAACAACCCCGAGTATTGGTGTTAATCCATCGGCTTTAATTCACTTTTCTCCTATTCTCGCTTTCTCTCTCTCTCTCTCTTTCTCTCTCCCTTTCTGTCTGTCTTTCTTGCTCTTCTGAAGCTTTACTTGTTCCGATACTTTCGAAACAACGTAAAATTATCTGCGATATCGAAAATGTTAGGAAAAAGAAGTGCCACAAAAGTGAAAGATTCGAACTTGTACCTCTCTCTCTCTCTCTTTCCCTTTATTTTCTTGAAATAAACGAAGACACACAAAACTCTAACTATCGTTGCTTTTCCTTAACCAGAGATGGGTCAGGGATAATGCTCATCGATAGTTTCGACTTATTGAAGCAGTTCGATCGTTTACAAGTTCATAAGAGAAAACTATATCGGTAATTAGGATGAATCTATCGATCGATAGATATAGCAGCAACTTTTCTCTCTTTCTCGGCCCCTTTCTTTTTTTTTTTTTTCTTCTCTTCCCTTTTCGTCTATCTTGTTCACTTTTTTACTTTACCCATCGTTTCTAAAGACAAGAACATCCAACAATTTCATTTTGAAAAAGGAAAGAAGAACACTCCGTACCTCCAAAGAAAAAGTTACGTTTGGCTGTTAGTTTTTGTTAAACATCAGGAAGAAGATCCAAAAGTTTTCTTCCTTTCGTCTCAGTTCTATTCTTTTATCCTTCTTGTCGATGAGTAAGCTTCGACGTGTTCCTTTTCACTCAGTTTTTCTCATCATTTCTTTTTTCCTTTTTTGGTTTTCGCTACATCTCTTCTACTTTTCCCTACTACGTTGTTTATTTCAGAGAACTTGCTATGGAAACTTTATAACTGAAAGTCTACGAGAGATAATCTTCTACTTTTACCCCCCTTTATTTTTTCATTATAATAATGAATATGTTCCATCAGTACTCTTGAAAGAGGTTACTTTAAATTAAATACACTCTCGCCGTGTGATTAACGCAGCAAACACTTGAAATTTATTAATATAATATTTGGCAATCGAAATGTTTGATTACGAAACGAAAGTAACGATAATAATCGGACGTTTAATACTTAATGATCTAATACATAATGTTTATATATGAATTTATTTAAAAATGTATTAATTAGTTTATAATTATTTATCGTCATTAAACTGTTAACAAATAAACCTTTCTCATCAATAACGTAGCCACGTTTGATCACAAGTTCCAATCGGATTACTAAAATCAAGCAACATAGGCACGGTTAATATAATTGATGGATAACCCGTTTAGGGTAACAAAAATCGTACACTATTGATTTCGGAAAGGTGATAAAAAGACGTGACTTCTTTGATAGTATTGGATTAGTGTGAGAAGAAGGTGTTCATAGATAAATGACTCGTACCTGTAAAATGAAAAGTAAAAAAAGATAAAAACCAAAAAACAAGCAAATAAGATTTTTATATCAAACAAATATCTTTATTAATATAATATTCTTTTCAATATTTCCTTTTATTTTTCTCTCTCTTTTGGATATAAAATTTTCCTCTGATGAAAAAATCTTATAGATTTGAAGTGAAAAAAGTATCGTTAGAAACTCTTCGACTCTTATTAACTTGTTCATACAACAACAATCCAAGTAAAACTTTGGAAGGTGCGTCTTGTTTGTTCTTTTTCTTCAATCCTGTTCTGTACTGTTCTCTTCTCTTCTGAAATCTTCTTCTTACTTCTTGAGCGAAACGAGACGGGTAGATAAGACTGAAGGTTGGCCAATTACCGGCTTCAATCTCAACGATATCCCCAATTTGTCTTGGACTCTGGTGCTGGCGTCGGTTTCGTTCGCGATCGTCCGACTGGCAGAGATACGTTGCTACGATCGGTTATAGTCTCGCGTCCTTCGAACTCTCGAAACTTTGTAAGCACACTCGAAGAGAAATATAGGAAGACGGAGAAGGGAAAAGGGCGAAGGGTGAATAAGGAAGATAGGGGTTAGGAACATGCTTCGAGGATAGAGTAAAACAGAAGCGTTGTCCTAGTCATCCTTGTCGTCTCGAGAATATCTTTGCCTGTTAGCTTGCGTTTAGCTACGTCCCACGAAATTCGATTGCAAAACCAAAGTTACTTGGCATTGTTCCCGTACCTCTCAAACTTCCCTCCGCCGCAAGAAACTTTTGGCTCTATAGAGTATCGCGTTTGTTTACGCACGCATATGGTCGGTTCGGTGGTCCGAACCAACCTAAAACGACTGATAAAGATCGACAAAGTTTTCGTCTTCTAACACAATTGATGATTTGAAAGAATAATTTTCAATTCGGATAATCACATACGATTTTGATATTATTTCTTATTTCTTATTTGGAATATGAAATAGTTATAATATCTGGATTGCACACGAAAATTTGATATTAATAGTACATACATTTTTATTCAAATTGAACTAAGAACTTTTTAGACAATCCAACACTTATACATCTCATTAAGTTGCTCGAAAAGTTCGTACCAATGTATAAATATTTTGTAAGTATATCATATTTATAAAAATACAATAATATTTATTTTAAATTGTCATTCGCGAAATCGAGATCAAATTTTTATCCAACTCTCAATAGTATATATTTAGTATTCCCCAAGAGCGGTTTGTATTCAAAAAACGAAAAATTTTCTAGAAACATATGGTCGTATGGTTTAATAATTTTTCAATGGTATTAATAATCAATAAATTAATATTATTTCTCTCATCGATTCTGTAAACGAAATAATATAATATTTTCATTCATATATTTTCGTTGTTAATTATCTATATACAAAACAAAATATATAGTAATAATTTACAAAAGATAATATGATTTGCGTTAATATTTTTCTTCAATATTGTTTATTATTTTCATTCATATATTTTCGTGTAAACGAAATAATAGTATATTCTCATAACTCCCAATAGGTTTCCATCCAAAGATCGGAAATGTACCGGAAACATTGTCGGTCGATGAAAGTGGTACGATGAGATAGAACGAAGGGTAGTTTTTTTCTCCTCCATCACTATAGGAGAACGTCTCCCTGGCCTTTTCTCTCCCTCCTTTTATTATCTTTTTCTATACCACGCGATAAAGCTTTCGTCGCAGTCATCGTTAGCGGCCACTTCCTTCCTATAACTTCAACTTCGGCCGCTTCGCTTCTCCGTTGGTACTTCGGAAAAAGAAAAATGCCGAGAATAAAAGAAAGAAAAGAAAAAGCAAAAAAGAAAGAAAGAAAGAGAGAGAGAGACGGTTAACGTAAAAGCTTTAGAAACAAAGTAAAGCAGACGCCGAGAATAAAGGAAAGGAAACGGAAGTTTTGAACGTGTGTGTGCCTTATAAAAATGCAATATCTGCAGGCGATACCTGTGCGAATTACTTGCGTTGTTTCTCTCCTTCTCCTACCTTTCTTCCTTTCTTTCTTTCTTTCTTTCTTTTTTTTAACTTTCTTACTTTTTTTTCTTTCTTTCCCCCTTTCTCTTTTTTTCTAACGGTAGTAGGTAGGGTACTTTCTTTTCTCCCTATCATACCAAGTCCCCCGCAGGCTAATGGCGAAATTATGATCAAGCCAACTTCTTTTCAATGGAACGATGGTAATTACCGCGGTGGTTGTTTCTGGATACTGGGCGTTTGCATTATTCACGAAGCGCGTGTACTCGTAAAATGCACCTTAAAGAGTAAGAGAAAGTGGAATAGCCAAGAAAGTACACCCCCTACTCCGATACCGTTAGGTAAGTTTTTTACTTTTCGCCCCCTTTTCAACACGAATATTCGAAATATTATTTTCTATCTTAAACGTTAAGCAACGATAGCGAGAAAAACAGAATAAAAATGATATTACGAGTTTATTAATTATCGTATAGGAATATACTACTATTTCTCAAAAGTATTTTTTACACAAATTTATACATGATATAAAATTTTATCGAGAATACTCGAAACGAACAAAATTATTCTTTATCGATGAAAAATCATTCGTCTATTTCAATTACGGAATTATGACGACATGGTTGCGTTAGGATATTTTTTTTTTCTTTTTACTTAATGGAATTGCACTTTTTTTTCCTATAAATAATTTTAACCGACATTTAAACGACCGCAATATAATGTGATCTTCAAAAATAACTTTCCACAACTCAGAAATATATATTATAAAATAAATAAAATTCAGCGTGTTAAAAGATTTATTCTGTACATATACAATAGATATACGAATACATAGATACGAGTTGATTTGATAACGACTTGCTAAAAGAAAAAAGAAAAAGATAGAAGATAATAGACATTAATGGATTCTGTCCCTTCTCGACACTTTTTTTTTTTTTGAACAAATCTAAAAGAAAAGAGTATTTTTCCGCTTCACTTATCCAACGTCAGAATAGATTCACAAGATAGAAATATTTCCGTGGGTCCTATCGTTTTGTTCCTTTTTTGAAAAGGATTGAAAGTACGTATATCTACATGTAACGAATGTCGCCTTCTGGTATTCGCTCGATTGAATTTTATATTCCGAAGGATACCACGAAGAAAAAGGGGTGACTTAATACGGTACGTTTTTCACAGCTCGTTCACCGGAAAGTCACGCTGACCAAAGGGAAAAATTTGGAGACTTTTTTTTATTATGGTTTCCTTTATGATTCCTATAAAATCAATTGTTCGTCTTAAATTTATCCAATGTCTTATATAGGTATCATATCGAACAACGTCAATTATTTTCTCTTACCTCTACTTATCAACGACAAGTTTTTTTTTAAATAACAAACATCTATATCGTTCTATCTTTCTTTATTAATATACTATATATTTTTTTCTATTATTATTATAATTTTTTTTTAAGATCGTATAACATATCTTCGTGTTCTTATATTATTGTTTTACTTTAGCTTTGATATTATCGAATTTTATTTGTATTCATCGTCAATAAAGCTTTGTGTTCGTTGTCATTCATTTTTTTTATATTGATCGTTCATTAACAGAAGGAAAAAAAGAAATTGAATAGGATCGTCTTCTTCGTATGCGTTGAAAATTGAATATCCTTTCTTTTTTTGTCATTTTTCGAAAGAAAAACGAAGAAGAAGAAAAAGAAGAAGATTGGATGGGAGAGAGAGTTGGATGAGAGGACAAGAAAAGCAAATAAAAAATAAGACAATGAACGCAAGCGCGCTCGTTCGTGCAAGCTCCGTGGCTCGATAAAACCCTTGTGGCATCGTTTTTTTTTCAAATCTATAGCGATCTTAATTCTTTACGTTCTTCAAAGAGAGAGAACGTAAGGATTAGACCCGATGTGAACAATTTGCTCGATACATGATTCAGTGTCCTTGCTTTTCCTTTATCGCAATAAAACGTTTAACGTCGGTTAAAATTTATATTGTCAAAGATTATTTTTCTGTCCTTTTTTTTTATGATAAATCGAATAATAAGATTGAATACGTCGTAAGTAAACTGGATTTTGGATTGATTGGATATAAACGATTTTTATAAATATATATTTCGACACAATACAATAAAAATAGATACTCTTCTTGGGTACACTTCTATCTAAACGAAATAGATTCAAACCTTTTGCGAGTACTTCAGAAAATAAAAGTAATATTTCCAAGTAGAGACTCGAACATTGATCGAGTACGTTTGAAATTTTTATAAATATCTGATTGAACACACTTTATGTTATTTCAAATCATTCTTACCTACGTTATTTTTTTTTAAATCAATAATGTTCCTCTTTATAAGTGATTTTAAATATACATCAATAATTACACACAATTATAACAATACACAAGATTTTCCTTTGCATACGTAATCAGTGACAATTGTTAATATAAACGTAATGAACAAAGATAAGTTTTCGTTATATATATAATAAGGTATAATTATTGAGATTATTTGTAAAATTAACTTTAAAATAGAGAACTGTACTTTTCGTAAACCCAAACCAAAATAGCGAGTCACCATGGAATTTGGGAAAATTCCATAGAGAGTTGACCTGAAGTCTCGTATTCGTAGACAATTAAGAGTCATGTTATCGTAACTAATCTTCACTTAGACACAATTTACGCGTTCTGTGCGATGGGAATCGGCCTTCGAACGTCGGCTTTGTACCACGCGAGAATACGCGTTAATAAAGCTGGGCAATTCGGACTGCAACGGTCGTACCGTTATTCCAAAACGATTTGGGCTCCATGGATATACTATTCTACCTATACATACATACATACATACACGCATATATACATACATATGTACGTATATATACATACATATGTACGTATATACGTATAACATATATATATATATATGTAGCAGAAGAGGTAGTCGGGGGAAGGGAGTAGTAAAACGCGCTTCGCGGTACGCAACCCATCCAGGCAATTACGAGAAAATATGCATTAGCTGCGCGTTTCCGTCGAAACTGTGGCATCTGCGAGTCGTTCTCCATGTGAGTTTGTTAGCGTTCTCTTCGTTCCCTATATTCCTTCTTTTTTTTTTTTCTCTACCCCCGCGCCACCCCCCTTTTGACCGAATCGAAATCTCGCGTATTGTGAGATACGCATAAACGAGGAATCCGATTCGTTTGTACTTGTTAGATATATCATATAAACTCATCAGCATTTCTCAACTTTTCTACCATATCAAGCCCCCCCAATAAATTCGTTTGCTATCGTATCACAGTCCAAATATTTATAGTATCAAATTTTGATGAACCTTGTTAACCGGAGGCAAAGAATATTATTTTAACGCGTAGCTTTCTTCTGCCTCTATTTAAATCATATTTGTACAATTTGTAATTTTTACATTATTTGATTAACCGGTGTGTTATTGTCCTGTTTTTTCTTTTATTTGTATAAATTTCTTACAAATTTCTTTTTTACTCTTGTTTATTTTTTTTTACTTATTTTTATCATTATAAAAATCTTACTTAACAACGAATTATAATAAAAGGTATAATAATCTGCTTATCTTAATCTGCTTAACTCAATCATAAAAAAATTCTTTATAAAAAAAGAGAAAAGATAATATATCTTAAAGCTATTCTGTTTGCGCAAAAAAATAAAGGTTTTTTTTTTTAAAATTCGAAAAGTCCAGTCTCCTCGTTCAAACTTTTATTTACCAAATGAGATTTTGTTTATCAAAAAATCACGAAAGAATTGTTATACATGATACGTTCAAGGACGTGAATGCTCTTTTATTTTTTGTGACACTTTTCATCCCAGGGTTTATGAATAGTTTCGATGTAGTTTGAAAATCCAGCTGCCTAGGGATTATCGACATAGCAAAGTTATTTTGTTTTCCATTAGAGAGCGAGTGCATGAACGTAAACGGCGATTCCTAAAGCAATTATCATGCAGTAGGAAGTGCGAGCCGAAAGCTGGATGAATGGCGAGAAACGTCGAGTCCGGTCCACTCGTGATAACTGGATTTTCCCAGTGGAAAGCTTCAAAACTACCTCGTCCCTTATTCTCGATCCCTTTCAAAAGAAAAGAACGAGAGAATATAGAGAGACAAGTGATATGAAAAGCAAAAATTAGTACAAAATAATTCAGTTATTCACAATCCTCCAACTTCCTTCGCTCGATACATTGAAATTATGTAAATATAGAAATATTATTTATGGGAATAATATTTTGATGCATTATTTACTTGCAGTAGCCAATATATATATATATATATATTCGAACACGAGAAATTATAATATCTCTGTTATTTATGGAAATAAAGAGTTTTTTTATTTTTTAATTAATTTGAAAACTCTGTTTATCGATTTGCTATAAATATAACACTTATTTACATAATTTTCATATTTTTCTTAATAATAAATGGGATAACTGAAATAAAATCTCTAATTTCATTTATAACATTAATTATTTTATACTTGGTTAGTATATCATTTTGTTAAATATTGTCTATATTATTTAACAAAATGGTCAAGAAATTAGATGATCTAGGATATTACAATTTTTTTTCACTTTTATTTCTCTATCACGATTCTCAGTTAAATTATAAGAATAATAATTTTGAAATATTTTAAAATATGTTTTAATATTATGTTGAATATTTTACCAAACTAAATACTATCATCCTACTGTTTATGATACAATATTCAATATTTGTATTTTCTTCTCCTTTCCATAATCAGAATGGAACATCTGGATTGATTTGTCTCTACTAATGTGCCATAGGACATCTAGAGGATATAATCAATATGTGTACATATCGAAACGTTTGACGAAGATCGCTTCTATCCTCAGATAGCGTTCATCATAATTAATAATCCTCGAGATCAGTTGTGAATTAATTTAATCAAGATACTTTAAATGTGTTTGAGAAACATACTGATTAAATTATTTAACAAAAGAAATATATTAAGCTCGAAATAAACTTTTCTATCACCGTATATAACAAAAGAAATCAATAAAACGTATTTCATAACTGTAAAACTCAATCTTATAAGAAACAGAAAAGTATAAATTTGATTTAGATTAAAATAAAAATAACAATAATATATTCTACAATCGTTGTCTTTTTTGTTAATGATTTTTCTATATTATAAATTCAATAAAACGAGAAATATGTTATAAATTATAACATCCTATTCAATTTTCATTCTAAATACTTATTTGAATACCAAGAATAATTATGAAATAATTCTAATATTAATTTCAAGAGATAAGCAAGTATTACATTATAATCCTTAATTCAATTAATGAATGAATGATTACATCACAGATCTTAATTAATATTATTTCCATGAAAAATTATGAAGATAATTGTAATTAAATATTAAAATTAGGAATTGAGATTAATCAGGAAGACAAAACATTGGGCATCTTCTAAGGACTTAGAAACTTAGACTTAACAAACAGTCATGACTCGCTTAATGGTAGAGAAAGTTATAAGGATAGAAGTACCGAAGGAAATTCGTCGAAGTAGGGACCAGACCATGGTCTGGTGGTCTCCAAACTACAGTGTCTTCCATTCTCGACACACCGTATTTTCCCTTTATCTATCTCTATTTCTTTCTCTCTATCTCTCTCTTTCTCTGTTTCTCTCTTAGTACCTTTCGAGAAATTCTAAAGCGTTGTGGTATTACGGTGGTTACGATGTTGCAATTACCGTCCTCGTGTCTAATGAGACAATCAGCACAATCGGCGGTAACACGATCGAAATACGAAACTGTCTGGGTAATCTCTTGGTTGCGGTATACTCGATTTTCGTAAAACGACACCCGGCCATTTCATAGAAGAGAAATGCTTTGCCTTTTCCCTTTCGTGCCTGGGGCAACTTCAATTGCACGAACCGCCTTGTGAAGCATCTCCTTGTCGAAAGAAATTGTTATCGTCGAATCATCTCTCTCTCTCTCTCTCTTTCTCACTCAACGAGAGATAATCACCGTATCGTGCGATAAGGACTTACACTAGCGGAAAAAGGTACTAATTGCTATCGCGAATCTTATCGGATATTCAACGGAGCAAACGTAATTAGTATAGGGAAAGAAAAAAAGATTTAACAAAAAAAAATCGATCGAATACTTAAATACTTCATTTATTCTTTTTTTTTTCTTTCTTTTCATCTCTTCCTCTTGAAATATCATTTAACGAAAAAATCAGAAAATTTCTATTATTATATAAATACACACCATTATACCGAATAAATCAAACTGAACGAAAATTAACACTGTACTATTTTCCTTAATATTATTACAACCGGTAAGATCACGAACGAGATACTCGAGATTATTCTTCTTCCAATCCGGTATATTACACATTATCGAACTAAAATGCTTTTTCCTTGATTCCTGAATACGAACGTCGATGTAATTGTCCGTGAAATGAAACAATTATCTAACCGAGAATAAGCGAACCTCGAAGCAAGGAAACTATGGATATCTTGAAAATACGATAATAAGAAATAAGATAAACGATTCTAATAAAGTGGTATTGGGAAAATAAGTACCTACCACTTATCTATGTAGCTAGATATCTTATGTTAACTTGAATCGAAAGGAAGGATTTTGCTTTAAACGAGAACTAAGGAAAGAACGTTAAGCCACGTTCGACTTCTATCCTGGATTTCCATAATATGGTGGTATTCGAGACCGAGTACTGGTAGTGACAATCATTACCTTCGGTAATAGAGTACTACTCCCTTTGTCTCCAGCTATTCTCATCCCACCTTTACTTCTTTCTTTGTTGAACCTTCTCACTTTCTCTCTCATTCATATTCACTCTCTTTCTCGCAATCGTTTCACTCTATAAGTGCATCGGCCTCTTTCCCTTAACTCCACCACGATGACATTACAGCATCTGCTTGGTAATTTTAACAATGAAGACCCGGGCTTCCTCCTTTACGGTAATTATAACCCGCACTGTTGTCGTTATAGTTGTCGTTGAAAACGTCACTGACAGACCAAACGATGTGATAGTTAGCTTGCCGTTTATACCAGCGAAAATGGCATCCAAGCTGATTCAGTCACTTTTGTTACTGACATTTCTCCTCTATTTCTCTTCCTTAGAGAAAAAGAGAGAGTGAGAAAAGCTGAAATATCTTATACATTGACTATCGTATTTACGGACATCTCTTCTGTATATATTATACGATATTATACACGATATTCTAATATATATTCTATATATTAGAGATCGTCCCATGTGTTTATTCCTTTTTTTTTTACATATATATATATTATGAATTATGTACACAATATATTTGATTTTGTTATTTTACCGATTTATATATTATACGATATATAGAAAAAGGTAATAAAATAGAATGGGGGTCGTATACGAATCAGTAAAATAATATAAAATACAAAATATTGTATGCATGTAAAATGTATTATACAAAATACCAATAAACTATTGGGATTACATAATATATTACGTAGTATATGGCGTAGAATTTAATTCTCGATGTCATAAAATTGGTTTTTTCTTTCTTTTTTAAGGCATCGAATTAATACTTATCATTTTTATTATAATCTCGAATATTTTTCGTGGAATTATAATAGAATGAATTATCTCATTACTATTTCTAATTCATAAATTATATGATTTTATTTCAAACAAATAATAAGAACAATAAAATAGTAAATTTTCCGTATATCCTGTACACGGTCTTTAACGTCCCAAATCGAGTAATGACTTTCAAAGTAGATTACACCGAGCGGAAAAGAAAGGTCCAGCAAAAAAAAAATCGATTTAACTGATACCGAGAAGATATCTATCATGAGATACATTTCCATTGAGAACGATATTATAATGCTTCTCAAATCTCTTCTGAGTCATACGGACGGAAAGAATGAAGGAGAATCGCGGAATATTCTAGCAATAGAGAAATAAGACGAGATATTTCTAAGGGATAAGGTAAGGAAATACGATACATGTTATAGTAAAAGAAGGATAGAAAAAGAGAAAAAGAAAGAAAGAGAAGCATTTGTAGATACACACCGAAATGCTCTCTATGGTAAACGCCTGATACGTCTTGTCCTTATTTCTTTGGCTTAAAATACTTTTCCTTACTCCCATTTTCCGATAGCTAGGATCAAACTCATCCCTTTCTCATCCATTTCTCTCTCTCTTTCTCTTATTCTCTTTATATTTCTTTTTTCTTGATTTTTTCGTACGTCTTTTGCAAGGAATAGGAAAACGTCTAAAGGAATAATAACGAGAAACGTTTTAAGTTATTAAAATCAATGTGACGTATTTAAGATTCTTAAATAATCTACAAACGTTTATTGGATCGTTCAATTTGCCCATGTGTCGGCCGCAATCTCAATTTTCCTTAGAATTTCTTTGATAATGATTCAGACAAAAATTTACATAACGTTAAACCCATCGATTGGTGTTTAAAATCGATTCGAACATTTATTTCAAAAATTATACTTCTTCAAGTTAACGCGATTATCTCATGTTGAATAATATTTTTTAACGAATGTCTATAGGAAATACATCGTGGTTCCGATAAAAATACGAATTATTATAGATACGATAAAGAACGATTAACTCGAGAAATTTGTAGTTGGGGAAGTAAGGAAAATTTTTTTTAAATCACATTTATGTTTGTTTAATCATTCGTTACGTAGATCTTACGTCAAATTAGTCTTTAATGAAATTTCCCTTCTTCTAGTATTACCTACAATTTCTTCTACAAAATTGTGCGCTCGCACAATGTTTTATTTTTTATTATATTTAATATATAAGAATAAATATGTCTCATGTCACCCAAAATGTAATTAAAAATGAAAAATTAAAATCAACTTTAATACATTGTATGCAATGTCTAGATAATAACAAAAATGAACAGATCGTAGCCTATATAGATAATGAATTTTATAATAATATACATTCGAGGCTGTTCACACATCTTTTCACATTTTTATCATAAAGTAATATGGACGAAAAAATGAGGAAAATTAAAGAAAGGTCTTAAAAGTAATTGGTATTAAAGTTTCGTTTGTATCTTTCGACAGGTTATCTTAACTGATGATCGCATGCATCTCAAGTAGGATAATCGGTATGTTCTCGTTCAGGATGTCTCGAACCCTTAGTGAAGGAGTACGTTTAGAGAAAAGCAGTAGCCTCTAACGAGAAAACTTTCTTCTCGCGATTTCCGTTATTTTCCAGAGCGTGCCGCCGACGAGGATTTAGATTAAATCCCAAGTACTTTACCTACGTACTTTCGAGAGTCGTGCCTCGTCGAATCCTATTTCCTTTTCCACCTTTGCATCTTCATCTCTCGTTATTCTTTTCCTTTTATTCTCTATCTTTCTTCCACTTATTATCCTTTCTATCGACGCTCACCAAGTATCTCAAACAGTCTTAATGAACAATTTGCGGCTCAACTTCAACTACTCCACGTTTTTCCTTTATCTCTTCCAGCTCTTTTTCCTATCTTTCACTTCCTCTTATTATCCATCTTTCTTTCTTTCTTTCTTTTTTTTATCTTTTCCATCTTTTTACTTTTACTCTTTTTATACCTTTATATTTTTATAATGAAATCTACGCGAAAATGTCAATGCCTCGGAGCATTATGTACATTACTGACATAATAATTTTCTCCAAAAAAAAAAAAAAGAAAAAAACAATCGTAATACTTATTTTATTCTCTCCCACTTCGTTTTTCCTTTCTGTTCGTCGCCGAAGAACTAACATCGCTTAATTAGTAAAAAATAATAGACGTGACAGATAGGTGAATTTCTTGTTCGCGCTAATGACTCGATTTAAATGCGACGAGAAAACGACCGTTATACCTGTCGGATTTTGTTTTCAGAAAATATTAGATATTTAAGTATTAATGAAGTGGAAATGAAAGAAAAAAAGCTACATGTCATTGAGAGACCGAACAGAATTATCATTGAAAAAGTATAATATAATATTACTTTCTTTTTAATATTCTTTTTTTTTAAAATGAAATATCACTTATCAGTTATATTTACATATGTATTACAGTAAACTTGAAAAAAAAAAATTATCTCGTTAAATAAAAAACTTTTTCTAATAACACGAATTCGTACAACGCGTATCAAAAAAATGAATCTCATTACACGAGTAGAGTCTAATATATTTACAATAATACAAGAAAATAATATAAAAAGAAAAAAGAAAGAAAAAAAGAATTGTGTTGCGAAAAAAAATTTGTTCCTTAAGAAAAGATATAAAAATTCAAAATCCGTTTCTAATCCAACGTACAAGAAGACGATTGAAGAAAGATAAGAAAAGAGAATAGGATTGTAGAAGGTGGAAATAGTAAAAAAAAAAAAAAAATGAAGATAGAAGAAAAGATCGTAAGCGAGAGGAACAAATCCAACGAAGGTTTTCTTCGTTTCGCGTCTAGAACGAAGTTAAGGAGATGAAAAAGTTTCGATCTTTCGAGTTCGTCGACGCAGCAGCTGATCGGGACGACTTCGATGGGTGATCCCTTTGGGCACGCGTCCCTGTCGTTTAAGAAAGTCCTTCTCTTTCCTTGAAAAAGGAAAGATCTCTTTTTAGCTTGATCTTCGTCGAGGTAATCCTCACGACCGAGGATTTCCTTGCCTTCTACCTTCCTCCTATCGTTCCACGACTGATTAGCTCTTTTTTTTCTATCCCTTTTCTCTCTCTCTCTCTCTCTCTCAAAAACTCAGCCTTTCCCTGGTTAAGACTTCGCAACCGGAGACTAGACGATTCGAAAAAGGCCACCAATTACTCGAACCTTCGACCTTTTCTCGATTAGTCGCGAGAAGATTAAGATCAGACGTACGAACTTGAAAAGAAAAGAATAAAAAGGAAAGGAAAGCAAGAAAGAAAGAAAGAAAGATCTATCTCATTCGTGAGCTTCCTCGAATGTAGAAAAGTTGTGATCTTAAAGAACGAGGGACGTAGGGGTCTGGGGGGGGACCGTTAATTTAACGAGGTACAAAAGGAGCATCGAGAAAACGTAACTATGTTACGTTCTCTCTATAAAAGTTCGATAGAGGACAAACTTCTTCGGTACAACCACTTCGATTCACTTAAATTCCCTGAGATACAATCTTATCGGTGGCGAGGGCAACGAGATTGAAAATTTGAAGCTCCGATTCTCGCTGACTGGGCGCGCGTTCGTTCGTTCGTTCGTTCGTCCTATTCCCATCTATCTATATTTCTCTTTCTACGAAAGAAATTCGATATTAGAAATTGGAGCAATTTTCACGAGAGGACGAATAGTAGAATAAAGCGGATGGAAGATGCTAAAGCGATACAATAATTGAATTTTATATTTTTTCTTTCCTTATTCTTTTTCTTTTTCATTTTCATTTTGTAATGAAAAGAAAAAAAGAAAAATATCTAATCGATGAAAGTACGATAGGATCTTGATAAAGTTTCCAATCTTCCTTTTGAGCTTTTACGCATAAGCGGAATGATGCGTCACACAACCTCGTATAGAAAATAATCTTTTAGAAACTCTTATCTTCTATTCTTCGTAAGAGTGTTTCTCACGCTTAGACGTATCAGATTATCACATTTATTCTTCGATATTGTTGCTTCACGTTTTCCGTTATATCTTTCTCGATCGCATTACTCGAAAACTCAGGGTTTGAGAGGAATAAAGGGAATGATGGGAGAATCGGGGATGAGGGTGGGAAAGAGGGATAGTATCTCTCATGCACTTAACGTAACTGATATCATTAGCCTCTCTCCTCGAAAAGATTGATTCAAGTAAGCATAATTGATTCAAGTTGAGAAACGCATAATATTAAAGTAGGATATTAATTTGGCTTGCGTTAAACGAATAATTACCGTAGACCGTCATCCATCTTGTTAACTCTTATTCTTATTACAAGCATTCCTTTGACAAAAAACCTAAATATCTAGGTCCTATTAATCGGTTTAATCCTTCCCTCCGAAAACAAATCTGTCTTTTGCTTTTCGCTTATAAGCCGACCTTAAATTGACTTCGTTAATATCTCGTCGAAATTACTTCCAAAGAGGTATACATAGGATTCCTTCTTCCTGCTTCTCTCTACCAATCGTTTTCTTCCTCTCAAAGATGTGGAATAAACCATTGGCGATGCTCCAGCTTTTCCTCTTAACCTGATTAAACGACGTTTATTTTTGCTGGGAAATAAGAAGGTATTATTCTATTTCCTTTTCTTTCTTTCTTTCTTTCTTTCTTTATTTCTCTCTCTTTCATTTTATCTTTCTAATTTGTAACTCATTTGTAAATCATTCTTCGTGATATTAAATCCAGGAAATAAAATTTCTTCTTCTTTCTTCGATGGTTTTTGTTAAAGAATTAAGAGATACAGGTGTGTAACGATGATGGATGAATTTTCTTTTTAATTTAAATTCAAAAACAAAAGGATAATGGAACGACGATCAAGAAAAGAAAAAGGAGACTAACTCGGATTTGCAGTTGAAACGGACAACCAAGTTTACCAACCGGATTTCTTACAATATTCAATGGTAATAGTCGAAAATACTTTAATGATATGTTTGAAAGATCATTCATTATTTTTCGACAATTTGTTATAAAATCTTAAACAATTTAGGACAGAATTGCTCACTTTTATTATTTGACAAATGTACTTGTTTTATTTCTATCTCGATCGATTTTCTTTTACATGGAAATCTATCCTTTGTATGGAATTCCCTCTTCATAGAAGAATTTTGTCGGACGAGTCCTGTTTTTACCTTGCAAATTCGTTTTACTTCAACAAAAAGCTGTCATTTTAGATTCGTAAAAAGACTGATTTTGAAAAATGTACAACGCAAGAGAAACGTACATACGTAGAAAAGATAGAAAGGGATTTGAAGAAAGTTGAAGAAAGGAAAAGAGGAGAAAAAAAGAAAGAGATAAAGAGAAGGAGAGAGAGAGAGAGAGAGATAAAAATGTTGTATTTGTGCCTCGATCAAACAAGAAAGGCGAACAGCAAATTGAATTTCCCATCTGCCCGAGGACGAAGGGCTCGACCGTCCCTTTTAAGAAGAGAGTACATTTTTCCTTTCCTTTTCTTTTTTTTCTTCCTTTTTTTCTTTTTCCTTTCTTCTATTTCCTCTCTTATCGTAGATCGGTTCGACTGCTTTAAATCTCGTCGCCTATCGCAATCCATATGCATATAAAAACCATACGAATTCATACGATATCGTGCAGAAAAGTTCCAAACTACCGGAAGAAATAAAGAAAGAGATAAAAATGAAAAAAAGTTAAAGTAAAAGTAAAAGTAAAAGTAAAAGAAAAAGAAAAAGAAAGAAAATCCACGTGAAGCGCGTGATCGTACGCGCTAAGTATTCGGCTGGCGTGCTCTCTTTCTCCTACATTAGAAAGAAAAGATCGAAAGTAGAAGAAGAAGAAGAAGAAGAAGAAGCCACGATCTGGTGGAATGATAAACGACGTGCTTCCAACAGAAAGCGGATGATATCTTATGCTTTATATTTCGCTGCAATCGACCGTGCTGCCGGATAATGAAAAGGAATGGCTTATGGATATAAAACGAAAGTAATGTATGTATGTGTATGAGAGAAAGAGAAGAAAAAAGAATGTTCTATATATCCTACCGATTACGATTATCTTAAACTTTTAAAATAATGATATATTGTAAATACTTTATTGATTCAAATTGAAGACAAATCATTTTCGATAATCTCAATTTTGTCAAAAACACATAAAGCGTAAAGTAATATTTCGATATTATGATAAATTTCAATGAATCCTTATTATTTTTCCTTTGAAATATTTAAGAAACAAATATGATATTTTAGTCTGTTTAATGAGTATAGTCAGCACAAGCAAACAGAATATTCGTATGCTAAGCACGTGATAGTAGCAAGGGATTCCAACTATTGGCTAGTGAATGATAATCAATTGTTGAATTCAGGAGCAAATTTACATTGGTCATTGTCAGGGTTTGCTTATACTGTGCCACAATATCTGAGGGTTTTGAATAGATTCCTGTTCCAATCACATGCATTTGTTTACCTCTATTCATTCGACTTGTTAGGAATGTTTTAAATATGTTAATAATAATAATAATTGAAAAATAACGTTATCTCTCATATAATTCTCAGTGAAATTTAATATTAAATTAAATCGTTAAACTTAAGTTGCACATAGCACATTAATCTATCTTAAATGTTAATGCGCTGTTGTTTCGTAAGGACGTTCATTTTAAAGGTCAACTGGACGATTGGATGTGTTGCCTTACGTTAATTAAACCAACTCGTATTTCAAGCTTCCCGCCGCGGTATCAATTTCGGAGGTAGAAAATTCCATGGCTCGAGAAGATTACAGTCTAGGAAATGTTGAAGAGTAAGAAGGAAGGGCCGGTATGCTAAGGATAGCAAGCTTGAAAAGCATGAAGAAGAAAGATGAGACGGCGAATGGAAGCGATTACTCTTTTTTCCTCTTTCTCTCTCTCTCTCACACACACACACCCAAACACATTCTCTATTTTCTCTTTTTCTTTCTTTCACCTTTTTATTTTTTGCTTTGTATTTCTTTTTTTTTTTGCTTTTTCTTATTTATTCTTTCACTTTCTCCTTTTAAAATATATCGCAACGGTGTATTTAACGACAGCAACAGCACCAACAACAGCAGCCGCCGGTGTAAACGCGCACCACATTTGCCTTTAGGAGTAAAATCTTTCTGCCGGAGCTTTCCTACTCAAGGACATTTTGCGGCATCTCGAGAACGACATTTTAAACCCTCGGCGTACGGAGAATAATAGCGCATTGAAAATCCAACGGAGGGAAAAGGGAAAATACAGATGCGCGTCGGCACTGAGAAGCTCCGGCGTTTAGGTTTCTTCGAGAGACAGACAGAGAGACAAAGAGAGAGAAGGAAAAAGAAAGGAACAGTTTACTAGAGAAAGAGGAAGCTAGGAAGATAACGATTATGCTCTGTCGTATTTCTAAATGCACGAATCTACCCGTTCACGCTCGTGATAACGCAACACGAAAATGGAAACGGGATGATAAAGAAATCAAATAGAAAAAGAGAGAGAGAGAGAGAGAGAGATAAAAAACGATGCTGGGAATATTATCCCCGAGATCTTTGAATTTTCCGTTTTATCGTGAAGATCTTCTGCTTTCGAACAAATGATCTCTACGAACAAAGGATATTTTCCTTACTTTCCTCTCCTTTTTTTTTATCTTTTTTAAGGATAAGAAAAGAATATAAGATGAACAAATAACAGTACACGTTTCTTAAGTTTCCATGTCAATTATGAGGATTCTTATAAAAAAGATATTTTCTTTTAAAATACGATTAATAATCAAAACATTATTTATATAGTTATGTATTACGTTACCTATAATTTTTCTCTGGAATAATAAATAATATATTCACTATAAATTTCTATATATATGCAATGTAATCATTATATTATTAATAATATTAATTATAATATAATTTACATATATATATATTTTGATAAAAGTATATCTCTAAAATTTGTTTTCGCATCGTCACGAATTTGTAAGAAAACAACCCGTCATATAAATTTACGTAATTCATTCTACAGAAATTCATCTTCTTTTCCACGCGGAATAAATCGACGCTCGAAATAAAAATCGTCCTATACTTTTACGTATTTTCGTGCTTACACGAGTGACGGGAAACATACCAAGATGCATACATACATGGCTGCATCGCATACGTCTCTCCGTAGAGCAAAAATTGTATCCAACAACAAGAGGGGGATTTCGTTAGACACACGAGACAGTACGCTGTAAATCGTCAGAGAAGTAAAATATCTACGACGTTGGGAAAATATTGCGAGGACAGCGATCATTTCTTGCCTATCCAGGAGCATCAACGTTGGCGTGGACAAAGAGGATACGACGACGTAGGGGTTAGCTAGGATATGAAAAAAGGGGAATAAAGAAAAGAAAAACGTGGAAGACGTACGTACGTAGGTAGATATGTAAAACATATATGAAAACAGTTCTTTGCCCAACCAACGTGCATACGCATAGTGGTAAAGTCATCATAGTAGGGAATCTTCTCTCGTAGTTGCTCCTTTCTTTATATCGAGGTAAATAAAAGAAACGGAGAAAGTAAAAATGAATGAGATATAGAAAAGAAAGTTTAACTATTTTCATAGAAGCAAACTTGCACAATTGTAAACAACTTGCTCTCGAAGCGACCGTTTATCACTTGAGATACC
Organism: Polistes canadensis; assembly: GCF_001313835.1. Classification (NCBI taxonomy): domain Eukaryota; kingdom Metazoa; phylum Arthropoda; class Insecta; order Hymenoptera; family Vespidae; genus Polistes; species Polistes canadensis. The sequence continues at coordinate 547,138 of NW_014569620.1, forward strand.
TTTTTCCGAGTAATCACCGAGTATACGAAGAAGAAAGAGGTGAAGCAAAAGGGGAACGGCACTAGTTTTATGTACTAACATTTGTCTTACGAATAGATGGATAAAAGATACTATTAAATTTCCTATCTCGAATGTTACGGGACGAAACGAAAATGGCAGTTAGTGTCGAGTCTCGTCGAACAGGAGTTATTTTTCCTACGAACATTTTATCTCTGTCCTTTCGATTTATGAGAAAAAAAAAAGAAAAAAAGAATATTCAATATTTCATTTTAGTTTTATACGACTGTAAGAAAAAAAAGAAAAAAACATTCTATTTTTTCCTTCTAACCGTTCAATTCAATTATACCAAATGATTACAAAAATGTAACATCTTTTTTTAATCCGCACATATATTGTTTTATATAAATGGATTTCTTTTTTTTCTGGATCAAATAATTAATCCAATTTTTCGTAAAAACCGTGACTTTTTATTTTGAACTTTTGAATGAAGGGAAAATTCGTTTTACAGTCTGTTTTATAAAGGTCCATATTATACTTTCCTATTTAACAATAAGACACATTCCGTTGAAGTAGAAAACAAAATACAAGAGGCGAATACGTTCGAACGTTCGATAGTTATCGCTTGAAAGTTTGTCGTGCATTATAAATATATATATATATATATATATATATATATATATATGTACAATATATAGTACGTTGAAAGTTTAAATCGAAAATGTACGTCGTACTTACTCCTCTTTGCCCTCCCCCTGCCACCATCTTTCTCTCTTCACTACTTCAGTAATCCCCCACACCTGCGATAGTTTCAGGCTAAATTTCGATCTTCAGCTTTAAGGTTTACCCTCGTACTCATCTTCTCTCTCTCTCTCTCTTTCTCTCCCTTATCTGATTTTCAAACTCTCTCGGCTCTTCGTGCAACAAATTTCTGTTCCAACGCCAATCGAGAGGCCTCCCGAGGTTCAGAGAAGCGTTTACGAACGATACAATTGATCTGTGCGATCCCGTTTCAACGATCATTCATGATTATACATCTACAAAAATAAATTTCACACTATTTCCAAAAATATTATATTCAAAAGGACATATTATTTATAAATATATACAATTTAATAATATAAATATATTGTTTTTCAGTCAGTAAATATCTATAATTACGTATATTTATTCGTAAATAAAAATGAATCGGTTAATTGGTCAATTTTAACCCATTCATTGCAAAGCAAATTTATAGCGTCTTGTCCTAGGTGCCAAGATTTTAATTCAAAGAAAACATGGAATTTTACAAAATTTAATAATATTAATTTACATATATAGTACGTGTATAGCATGTGTTTTAAAAAAATAAATATTATTATTCATCCATTCTAATAATCAATGTAAACTTGTAGCACAATGTAAATGGATCAAAAGATATTTATTATATTCATCCGATTCATACAATTATAATAGATCATTGATTTAGCGAAAATCTTTAATCGTTGGAAATGTTTCATGGGAAATATCAGAAGTTATCTTGCATCGTGTGACATAGATAATATATCTGCACGCATCCCATAGGTTGATAAGGCTTTCATGCGTATTCGATTATAGTAGTTCGATAGCTCGGACGTGATTCGCGTTTCAAGATCGATTTGAACGGCAACGCTTACATATTGGTACTACTAATAAGCGCGAACATAATCACCGGCCTTAGTACGTATACGATTACGTGATCGAATAGAGAATTAGGCTAATGAGTCCCAACAGTTCGATTTGTTTAGTTACATGCGCGTGGTCGCGGTGCATTCGCGTTGAAAATTTTCAACCTTGCTAATCCAACCGTTCTAAGATTTATCACTGACCGATCTACTGGATCGTGAGATTGCGTTACAATGGCAACGTTGTTCGGTGATTGGTCTCAGGAATGCGTTTAGAACTGTCACTCGAGAGGCATCGTTTCCGTCTCCTCTCTGGACGCTACGTTGCATTCAAATGGTAATCAAATACACCAAATGATAATATGTTCCTGAGAACGATCGAATCCTTGATTAAACAATCGATGTAAAAATTCAACAACGTCGGAAAATTTCGTTCCTCGAATTTAAATTTGTACAAGAAGTGAATTAGAAAAGTATATTTAAACTTGTCACTTATTTATTATCGAGAAATATTGGAATGCTTGATTACAACTTTTTTGGATATTCATATTTTCAAAAATAAAAAATACATACTATAAAACTTCTTATGAACTATGTTATTTAAAAACATCTATTGTATTTTAATATAATTACAAAAAAATAAAATGCACTTTTTTGTCGCCTTTAGTTTTAGAATTTAGGCACTCAACTACGAGGTAGAGAAACAAAAAATCATATTTCCAAAATGGAAGCGTAACAATCAATAATATTCCGAATAATTGTAGATTCATCATGGTTTATTAAAAATGAGTATTTACAGAAAGAATTACAAATTCAAGCACTATCGGAAAAGATAAAGTAGTTGTCTGATGGATGTGACTCTTGGGATGCAACCATCTCGTCAGATCACTATAATTAAAATTAAAGTCGTATAGACAAACCTTGCGTATTCATTTCAGAATTGGATTTAACTAACAATAAGTACGCAACGAAAATAATTACTGTAATTCTGAAATATAAAAAAAAAGAAATAACAAATAGCCTCTCGATAGTCATGCTATTTCAAATATCCTCTCTAAATTTATCTATAGATACAAAATTGGAAGTTAAAACATATTAACCTACTAAAAATACTACTTCAATTTGTTTCGAGTCTGTAACATCGATAATAAAAGAAAAGTAGTTAGGTATATAGTCGATAGCTAATTAGACTTTCGTCAACTTATAACGAGTAGGAAAAGTGAGACTGATCCGAAACATACTTTCCAAAGTTTCCACACTTTGTATTCAGGTCGTATTATAAATCAGAGATATTGCACAACGGTTCCATAGGACCGCACTAACTATACGGTCCTCGACCACCGTGCAAAACCAATAACCGGCCACTTACGATTTATCTATATTCATTAGTAGCCAATACCGTCGACGCCTACCAATCAACCTCCGATAATTATCCACGTAATTAGGTCGTGCCAAGCTCAAACAATCCCATTTCGCGATGCGCTACGTGCCATTCCCACCGTTCGCATCCTGCCCTTTGCTTTCGATTAACGTTTGAATAATGCCAGAATAAACAGAGAGAGAGAGAGAGAGAGAGAGAGAGAAAGAGAGAGAGAGAGAGAGAGAGAGAAAGAAAAATAGGGAGAGGAAGAGAGGCTTTTTAATGGAAACTCTTCAGAGAAATTCAGCCAGGATATTCGTGCATTTACAGTAATAAAAATAAAAGAATAAGTAGTGTATACGAAATTGTAAAAACTGAAAGATTAAAGTAAAAGTTTACAAATTTATTAAAATTAATAATAATAATAATAATAATAATAACGACGAGATAATTAAATAGGAAGAATCTGATATTAAATATCTTTCTCTCATATCACCTGTATGTCCTATCCTTCAGGATAATATGATAAAAGATAGTAACGTAGAAAGCCAAGATAATTGGCTTAACGCGGGTTCGTCGAAGATAAGGTCTCGTTTTATTACACGTGGAATGCAGTTGAAAATTTAATACGGAAATTATCAGTAAGGAAGAACGTCTTGGTTAGAGAATACCGACCACAACTTCAGGCTAGAAAATAGCTTCTTTTATGAATGCACCAAATGACATCGAGTATTTGCGAAGGCAATGACCTTAAAATATATGTATGTACATACTAAACGAGTGAAGTTCGTTGATCCAATGAAAATTGAGGCGGGTTAGGAAAGTCAGTCGTGCTCAACGATAACGGCATGTGCTGTGCGTATTAATGCAATAAGTTCCATCTCTAATAATAATAATAACGTTCGGTGTAATATTAAATGATATTTATCGATAAACCTGATCGCGTATAATATTTTCAAGATATAGAAAGATCTTTTAACAAAAGTGTTGTGTTTTAAGATAAAATTACGATCATCTTTGTCGTCGTTGCCGTTGTCGTCCATTCGCCAACCTAGTTTACCACTTTAATTACACTTTCTTTCGAATCTCAGCATGGTCTTAGTAATTTCCATTAGCGAACGTTTCGACTGTTCGTAATTTGCGTTCGAATTACCCATTTTCGTATACCCCCGAAACTTTACGAAGTACGCTCCACTTAAAGCGACAATTGCGAAGACATGCATTGTAATCGAGGCTTTCCGTTCCTCAACCTAGCCTATCTCTTTGTATCTATCTTTCTCTGTCTATCTTTGTCCTTCTCATTCTCTTCTCTATAACTAAAGGAATGTTCATTTCGAAGGGTTGCTTTGCCAACTGAGAAACGTGACAAATGTGCCCGCGCAAAGCGATTAAACCGAAAACAATACAACAAGAAAATAGATCGTATCCTTTGATCTGTTCTTGTAATTGCTCCTCAAGCTTTATTCAATTATATTGATTCTCGATTAATTTCATTCGCCATTGCTTTATTAAGCGTATTATACATTAATTTTCTACCAAGTAAAAGTTACGAGTAAGGTTGTTTCGATCTCACAATGACATGAGATTAGAAAATGAGTATCGATGTTAATCAAGACGATAGAATATATATCAATGAAAACAATTTATCATTACTTTGTGTTTACTTGAATTTAAACACATCTTTCTATGAGTTACATTCATCCACGCACACACATACACTTTCGTTTAACGTTTGAGAAATAGAAAGCATTCTTATAGCAACTCTTTAATTTATACACGTCTGTATTGATACGATTGTACAATTCTTTAATATCGCATACATTTTAATATTCTATCTACCAATCTCTTTTATCCTTTCCACTCCATAGTTTCTTCAAACACGCTCTGGAATGGTCTTTCTATTTATTTGAAAGACACTCGAGAAAGTGCGAAATTTCAAATCGCTCAATTGCATCGATTGCCAATAAAACGAAGTATTTTAGAATAAGCTGTGACAAGAAAACAAATAATCGATATCTTGAACAAACTTTATATTAACTGTGTATATTTTTGCTACTCGTGAACGTTAACATTAGTCTAGGATAAATAAAGTATAAATGTAAGCAGACAAATGTATGCTTATACATGTATCTACTTTGGGTTGACTCGTGCAAAATAAAACCAAAAAAAAAAAATGCATGTCCAAACATTCTCTGTTTGGAAAAGTTGTATAATTTAACAAAGAAAAAATGAAATTCGATGGTTGTAACAATTTCGGTTTAAACAGTCTGTTACGTTTTATGTTAGCTGACAGCGTAGCGACCGTTCGATTGATTTTCCGTAGTTTTACATCGACACATCCATCCCTTTAGATAAATATACACCTATATCAATGGATAGCAAGTACAAATACACTACGGGATATATCGTTTCGAGCAGTCGACGAAAATAAAATATCCAATAAACTTTCTGGACAAATGTTTTTTTCGAAAATCGTTGTCTCCCTTCAAATCCTATTGTCTGGAGCTTTTTCAATGCGATGTTACCCTGTATATGCGAAGTATTATATATATATATATAGGTTTTAGTAAAATTTAAAACTATGCCGTCGTTGTTCATTCTGTAAAAACAACGGTTTTTACGTAATGCGTGCAAAAGAAATATTTCGAAAATAAAGAAGTCTTGCGAATATATACATTTTCGTTTTATACGTACAAGCAATATTCTGTAAAATATCAAAACAAAAAGGTCGTTCTTTATAAATAGCTAGCGTGAATGAAATATTCACAATATCTCTCTCTGTTAAGCATTCTATTAATTTTCTTAAACCTTTCATTTCAAATACATCACCCACAAAAGATAATGTAATATATCATGTGGGGAATATAATATCAACGAGATCGATGGTTTTCCACTACAATATGCAGTAAAAGCAAACATTATTATACTTTGATCTTTAAAATCATGATAAAGAATTTAATTTAAACAATATAGTATAAACTCTATATTACAAATTTTATCTCTATCAAGAATATTCACGTGATATTTACAGATTATCCGTGTATACCCGAGTATATATCGTTTATAAAGAAATTAATTAATAACCAATTTGTAGAAAACTGTTTTCGTATTTTCTTTTTGCCGCTAAAAAAAACATAAAAAGAAAAAAGAAACAGAATTTTGTTTCTCCCAATTCTTTTTATACTTCACGCGATATAATTATTTTTTCATTTCTTTAATTAAAAAATAGGCCAAAAAATCTAAAAGAATTGTTTAATTTTCCAGTGCATATAAGCTAAGGGACGTTTATAGGGGTCATGGAATTGGGCGATTGGGAAATAGAAATTATAATCCTCTTGAAACGTTTTCGTCCACCCCATTTCTCTCTCTCTCTCTCTCTCTCTCTCTCTCTCTCCTTTGTTCTAGCGTATATACACGCGTTATTTATTATAGTAATTAGCCATGGCTGGAAGGTTCAGGCGTATGGCTAGTTATCTCCTCTTTCTCTCTTTCTCCCTTAAACCTAATGGTGTGCGTAAAGTCCATTTAGGACGTCTGAACATCTCTAGGGTGTCGTAGGATGTAGACCGAAGCCCGTCTAATCGCGACGACCCACCATAATGCTTTCTCTCTCTTCTCTTCTCTTCTTCCTCCCCTTCCTCTTCATCACTCACACCCTTTTCTTACGCTTTTGAGTTTCTCAGTTCGTACATTTTCACCCTCGTTTCAAAACGGAAATAAGATCTTCGCTTTTCATCGCTCTTTTCAAGTAGATATAGGGAAAAAGAAAAAGAGAAAAAAAAAACAAAAAGAAAAGTTAGATAAAGTCGTGTATGATCAATGGGAATCCTCATTAGAATATCCCAGAATTTATTTTCGATAAATTCAAGATGACCATTTTATTAAACAATAAACCAAAGATTTATTGTGCTCGTCCTTAAAATGAAATATCCGTCAAACGGAAATAACATTTATAATTGTTACTTATTTCTGTCGAAACGAAATAATTAATATTACGAACAAAAATATCAATGGTATTTTTATACACGTTTCATTGAAAAAGTTTCTTCTTATTGAAATCGATTTTAAACATGGAACAAAATCGTCAATATCTTCCTTCTTCTTTTTCTTCTTTTTATTAGGACACCTTCGTGCTATTTTTAGGAACGATTTATTGTTTTTTACCCGCGGGTAGGTTGCTACTAGCCTCACACTCGAACCCTCTCCTTTTATCTGGGCTTGGGACCACCAGCAAGGCTTAGCTAGGCACGGAATGTCTTGGCGTCAACAGCACAATGGTATTTCCAAGCGGGTTCATATCACATTTCACCCATCCAAGTACTAACCATGCCCAGTGCTGCTTGACTTAGTGATCGAGCAGGAACTAAGGCTGTCAACACGGCATGGCCGTAATCGTCAATATGGAAGATATTAATTTATTCGAAGTAGATAATTGATTCAGTCTCGTTTCGATTGAAATGAAATATAAAAAAGTAAGAGTTTCCACGAACATTACCCGTAACACATAATTCGTTGAATATAAAAATTCGGTTAATTAAACAATCCTTCTATATATTTTGCTCACTCGTATCTCTTTCACCATCGTACGATCTTATTTATTAATCTAATTAGAGATCCGTACCGCCGAAGATGCCGAGATACGGCGGTTAACCTGATTTTCTCTGTAGCCCTAATGGGTCGGATGAAATACATCCGCCGTGTTAAAGGGCAAAGCTGCAGATTAGAAACGGCTGTTATGAAAATTAATCGGTCGGGAATGTGGTTAACTTTGGTAAATTCCTGTGCTTATGTACACCTAGGTATACACGTAGTTAAGTACGACTTGTTCCTCAAACGCACAACATAAGTCACTAAGGTAAAAAGAAAGTTAGAGAGAGATAGAGAGAGAGAGAGGGAGATTTGAAAAGGCAAGAAAGAAAAAAAGTACACATAAAAGAACGAAAAAGATGTCGTACCTGTTCTCTTTTTCAATGATAATAGAAACAGTAGACTTTCTTTTCTTTCTATGATCGCGAATGGCAGTTGAAATAAAACGATATAACACTGTATACTTTGTAAATTTTACATATTATTGATATAAATTGATATCTGAAATGTAATGTGCGTATATATTTGTCGCACAATTAAAAACGAGATATGTCCATAATAAACTCGGCAAGGGTTTCATAGTTTGGAAAACTATGAATACTCAGCAATAGAGAAGCGGATTCCCTTGAGTGCTACTAGTTTCAAAGTGTCTCTAATTATCAGGTAGCAAGAATGTATAACATATTTAGCGATATTATAATTATTTCACTTTCTATATCACAAGAACAATAATGAATTTTTGACAATGATTATTAATATTTCGTAAGGACGATATTGAAAGCGGGAAAGGTATAAAGTTGATTTAAGTGGACCACGGTAAAGGAAGAGAAATATAGTAAATACGAGTCCGTATGTTTCTTAGGGACATGAGATTAAGTTTGACTTTGTATATAATGCCAGAGTTTAGGAAGTATGTTATACCTTGCTATACGGTACGTGTCGTGTAGTATTCATCAGACAGCTATACCACAATATCGAGTTTGAAACACATAATTTTAGATTAAATTTCGTGCAAAGGATGATATACGGTAGGAAGATTTCTACTCGAATGCTACACATTGCAGCTTTTCCTTTGATGACAAATTTAAAGGGTGCAATGAGTTTCTATTATAAGGATATTCAACATATATATGTTACCGTTAATACGTGACTTCTGTTTATTCGTGAAATAATCAGCTAAATCATGAAACAACTATATTGACCTGTTAAAGTATCATATAAAAAAAGGCATTATTACATACTTTAATTAGATAATATATGAATTAACGAAAGGCGACTTTTGAAAGTATGAAATTGAAATTTAATCCATAGATTAGATCCGATAAAACAGCACGACTAACAGAACATTGATTTTCAAACTACAAGAAGTGATAACTACGAGGATTGTTGTAGAAAGAAAAGCACATTAGTAAATTAGATTGTTGATATAATTTTAAGCAAGGTAAATTAGCTAACATACATTTTCAGATAAAAGTTTAGTTAGTGTCTTTTGGCTGAACATATAGATGACATATTAATAAAATACAAAAAAAAAAGAAAAAGAAATAAAATAAAATTTTCGACGAACTATCAATGCTATCAAATTTTATGATCTATCTATCGACAAACATATGACCCAATCATCGTAAACGATAGAATCGATATTTTTGATTCCCTTTTTGCTAGAGAAAAATCTTGATTCGAAGCTTTCCTTTCGAAAGACGATGAACAAGTAGGTTATTTTATGGTCTTAATGGGAATACGTTTATGTGATCTCGAAGACAAACCAAACCGGTATATGATTCGTCTGCAGTACAAACGATATTACCAATTCCAAGCGACACGATGAAACAATAACTCCACTTCGAAAAATGATTGTATCTCGTTCCTCTCTCTCTCTCTCTCTCTAATTCGTCCGTACTCCTTTTTACTTCTTCGTTTTTGTGTCCGTTTTAATTTTTTTTCCCCTCACATAGTCGCTTCTGCTCTTCACTCGCTTTTTCGTTAAAAATATTTTTACCTAAATCTGCTCGAGTGCTTTTCTCTCTCTCTTTCTCTCTATTTCTCTCTTTCTCTCATTCTCCAATCTTTTTCCACCTTCATCTCCTCTCTTCCATTCTTTTTCGTAGGATTTACAACGACCAAAACACTGTATTTTTGGTTAAAACTACTCTTTCTCTGTGGCTCTTACCATAAATGTTTATAACGCAGGAAACGTTTGTAAAAGATAAATAAAATATTTGACAAATGGTACTCTCTCGTCGTAACAACATAAGGCCTAGCATTGTGATACTTCATGCGCAGGATTTGTTTCACACGTAAATGTAATTCGTAGCACGTTCTCGTTAAATATTTTCCAGGTGTTACGGGCTTAAAGGATTTAACGATCAACGTACCAGCAATGGTAAGATCTGGTGACACCGTCACACTGACTTGCTCGTACGACTTAGAGGGTTCACCGTTGTACAGCATTCAATGGAGCTTAGAAGAGGTAGAATTCTATCGTTACATGACCGAACGAATACCAAGCAAAAGCGCGTACAACGTGAGCGGAATACATGTTAATGTAAGTATCTATAGTTTATTCTATGATATAATTTAAACTTGACTTTTAATTATGCGCTTTAGCGATTTGTCTTTTAATTAACGTCTATATTTTACTCGTTAAGCACGATAGTTTTTCTTTTCATCGAAAGAGAAACTGTATAATATAATGTTGAAGTAGTAATGTCGTTTCAAAGGTTCTATTTAAAAACGATAGAAATAAAACGAAATTACTATTTACAATAAAACTCTTTTATTTTATTTTCATAATAGATATTCATCGACAAATTTACGTGTTTTCGTTGCATCGCGTTTAATTATATTAAAAGTGTGGAAAAAAATAAATAATATAATATAATTGTATGAAAAGTTATAAAAAAATACAAAGTATTATACTTAAGGTAGAATTATAATAAATAATACATTTTACTCGTATATATAATCGATTTATATCTTATATTGCTGAATATAAACATGAATTAATGAATATAATAAAATGAAAAAAGAAATAAAATATATATTATGAAAAAATGAGTGAAAAATGAATTCGTTCTTGATGAAAGGCTGATCGTAAAATAATTGGTATCATCGGCTACAATTTTCAATATCAATTCGTATAAAAATGACTATCAATTCTAATAATCTACTCAAAGGATAAATTTAATTAAAAAAAATATGATATTCAAAGAAAAAATTATTCGAATTAATCGACTCTACCTCTCGAATAAAAATTCCTCTAATTTTACTATTATTATATCGATTCTTTCAAGCAAGAAAAAAATAAAAAAATGTCATATTAAAAATAATTAAAATCCATTAGACCATCGACCCTAAAATACTTAAATGAAAAAAAAAAGAAGAAAAAAAAAGAAAAGAAGGGACAATGAACTGTCAATAGAATTTATACGACTTACGGTATTTTCATTAACCGCGATTGCATATTACTTTTATTTTTCCATTCAGATTCCAACAGAACCGATGAACACGAGAGAAGATAGATAATTAATTAACTTTCAAGCTGGAGGTGCAAAATTGTGCACGCTAGATAATTTAGCTTCTCTCGTCGTCCTTTTAATTTAAACCACAACGTTAGGCGCGTAATAAGCGATTTTGAACTCCTCTTCGTTCCTTTTACCTTCTTCTCCCCCTTACCCCATTCCTCTCTGTTCAATGGTCGTCGTCGGTCGGTCTAGGAAAATTTCCGCAGGAAACGCGTAATTTTCTCAAGAGTAAGCCAATGTTAGTGAGCGAACAAGAAACGATACAGTTAGAGAAGCTCGAAGCAGTAGGACGAAACTCGAGGCGGACATTTATCAGCGTCGTGTACTTGTCCAACGTCGAGAGAAAGAGAAAGGAAAAGAAAGAGAGAGAGAGAGAGAGAAAGATAAGAACGGTAAGCCGACCTGATTTTTCCACTCGGCTTCGAATGCATCGGTTTTTACGCTGGAATCGCACCTCTCACGACCATAATATATTTTTCTACCAGCGAAAGAGTCTCGATAAACGGAAGGTTTTTGATACTTTTTCCAACATACTATGGGACGAGAGGTTTAACTTTTTCTCGCATCTTTTTTCTTTTTTTTTTCCTTTTCTCTTTCCCCCTTTTCTCTCTCGAGTTACTCAAGAACATAGCAAACTAACGCACACAGGAAAGTTTGAATATATATATATACGTAAGTATACTTACATAGATAGAAAAGTTCGACGGCGTAGGTAACACCATGTAGGACGGTTAAAATCCTTCGAGTTCGTCGAGAAGAAAGAAATCGATAGGGCTGATTTATGGGCGGCGCTACGACCACGGCACGACCCTTTGAAATTCCGTTCGAGTGAATTTGAACCCGGGTCAAGCGGCCTCCGTGTTTCACGAGAATCGAGTCAACGCCTTTGCGATCGAGGACACCTACACCTTATCCTCTGATTTTTCTTACAACCCAGAAAAAAATTCTCCTCATCCTATCTCGCGATATTGGATTATTCGATCCTTCTTTCCTATTTTTTTTCATATTTCGATACTTTTTTTTTTTTTTTAAATAATTATATACAATTTTATATATTTCATTTCTTTCATTAATCTTTTGAAGATAATATTATTAATAAAACGGAAGTAATGGAAATATTACATATTTATAATTGCTTTTAATGAGATATTATTAAATGATTATATCTTCTATTTATTATATTATATTATTTTATATATGTGTGTGTGTGTACAGAGAAAAAATTAATATTTAATATTTATGCTAATCTGACATGAATTATATTGTTCATCGAACAAATTTTTAATTGGTAATAACTTTCTTACCGTACTAATGATACTTTTCACAAAGTAAATAGCTAGTTAATTGGATTGTTTATGAAATTTTAAACAATGTTAGTTACATATGTTATTTTAGGCAAAAAATATAGTTAGTAACTTTTAACTGAACATAAACGATATGTTATATCAACCATTATGTTATACATAAATTAAACACAATTGTATACAACCGTGGATATTTAAATATTAATATTATAACGAAAAATAGTATTAAATTAAGTGAATTTTAGTAAACGACAAATTTGATATATATCATTTGGGACAAAACAATCTATCGTGAGTTCAGACCAACTCGGCGAATCGAGAAACGATTAAACGCTACTTTTCCCGTTAATAACTCAAAAATTTCGCTTGCGGTTTTGCCATACCCTCATTCATTACATGTATCCAGTGCGATGCGAACCCGAAGCACCGAGTACGCTTTAATGCGAATCGGAAACCACTCGGTCGATGTGTAATTAAAAAACGATATTGGATTTATTTTTCAGGCCGCAACGAAAGTCAGGAATCGAGTGATTAATATATTACTTTGGGATATGCGTTTACGTACACGTATATAGTACATATATCTAAGAATATGAATTTAATTTTTTTTTTTTTTTTACATTCACATACACACACACATATTTCAACTTTAAAACTATTTCTTGCTATTACATAACATTTACTTTCTTTGAAATGGAAGCGTTGATTAAGCTAGATTTTTATCCCATTTCCAAGACGATAAAGAATATCTTTTATCTCTCTCTCTCTCTCTCTCTCTCTCTCTCTCTCTCTCTCTCTTTTTATCTTTCAGTAGAGATAAAAAAAGCTGTAAAACTTTTAAGAAAAGTTTCAAAGACATTCATTTATCCAGACAGTCTGAAAAGCTATACGAACCACGGTTTCACGGTTTCTACTTTTAACTCGAGTTATTAATAACGAGTCAATTCGGGTTCAAATTACGAGACTGTAATTACAGAAAGGAAAAGAAATTGTTAAACTCGTTATAATTCGTTTTGAATGATAAGAAAAATTGAGAAAACTACTGTCGATTTCTTTTTTAATCATTTTTACTTTCTCTTAATTCTTTTTACTTTTCTCTTTTCCACCCTTTCTCTCACTCTCTCTCTCTCTCTCTCTCTCTCTCTCTCTCTTTCTTTATCTTTATCTCCCACTTTTCTACGGATTTGCTAGCAGATAAAAAAGGAAGAAAGAAATGCAAAAGAAAACATTTCTCTAAGCATTAGTTTTCCTTGCACCGTACCCCATCATTCTTATGGGTTTCTTCGCGCACATACTGTCGTCGTGGTACTCATTCCACCCCCATCCCCACCTCCTCCACCCTCTATCCCATTCAAATTTTTTCTTCCCTCTGTTTCTTCTCTTACTTTTTCCGAGAGAAACGTAATTCTTGGCAAATAAACGCGGAACACTGAAATATTACATCGACTTATATGGTTATGGTTACATGGACGAGCGTGTATTTCTAATAACGTCTAATATGCGTTCATTTCTTATCCTTCAAATGACGATCTTTTGTTCATAAATTCAAAAGGAAGAGAAGAACATCTAATTCTCCTAAAAAAATATCCTCTCAAGATTAGTTAATTTCCCTAGAGCTACTAGGATAGATCATTCCTCTTCTTCTTCTTCTTTTTTTTTCTTTAATCACAAGCAACATCGAACCACGTTGAAAGAAAACAGGAAAAAAAGGAAAACAGTAAGACCGATCGAATCTTGGAAACGTTCCGAGGATTCTTTCAAGTAGATAGACTGCTTTTGCGTATACAGGGTGTCCCAACTTAAAGATACTACCTAAATATTTTCTTTGTTTTTAACGATATGAAAAATGTTTAACATAAAGTATACTTGGCCTGCGTGCCTTATAATTTTATCACATTTTTAGTGTTCATGGTCATTTGAAAATCATCCTACAGGATTACTTAAATGTATCTTATCTAAAAGGTACACACAATATATACATATATAAAAAAAAATATATGCTTGTAAGATAAAAAATACAAACTGCTTTGAAAAAAATCTATAAAAGATAACCTTAAAATAAAAAATCGAATTATCGTCTTAAACATTTTTTTTATATCATTAAAAATAAAGAAAGTATTTTAAGTGAATTACTTCGACTGGGACACCCCGTATACTCTATGTGTACATTAGAAGTAACGATGATTCAAAAAGTGACTTAACGTTTCAGAAAAGAAGTGCCAAAGAATGAAACGAAAAGAGAGTAAGAAAAGAGAAAACAAGGGATAGTTTGTGAGTTTTAAAAGTTCATTCTGTAAAACATCGTTCTTGGTAAGAAGAAATAGAAAAGAAGGATGGTTAAAAAGAAGACTTTATTTCGCGCAAAAGGAATTCTTTTTCAATTTTTTCCTTGTTTGTTTGTTTGTTTTTTTTTCGGTTTCCTACTGCTTTCTTCGTCAAACGTGCCACCGATTCAATTTTCTAAGCCCTTGTAAAAGACGAGACAGTCGAAAAACAATATCGTAAATTTTTCATCCTTCTTTCTTGGTGCTACAAAAATTCATTCCGCTCTGGATATTGAGATTCTCGTTGAAACAGGCTGTCTTTTTTTTTCTTCTTTTCTCTCTCTCTCTCTCTCTTTGTCATTCCCTTTTTTCCCTTTTGTTTTTTCCCCCTCGACGATACACCACGAAATCGTTCGCACCCGGTAACCATCTCGCTTCATCGGGTATACTCATGAAAATGAGTCTCCAATCCTTTCTGCATTGAACATAAGCGAGAAGATCGTTGAAAATGCGAATCCAATGTCAATACACGTTACGCTATCGTAATAGAAACTTTCTTCATCGTTCGTATCAAATATACTTGATTTTCACATATTTTTACATATATATGTTTATTTAATATTAAAACGTTTCATCGAATTTATCAATTTATCGAATTTCGACAAATTTTAATTCTCTTATAATATGTATGCTCAATAACATTTCAATTTCGGTTGAATAAATTTTAATATTCTTATGTTATTAATCGATAGCTGTTAATTATGCATTTTATTATTTGTGATAAGGTAATATTACATCAATTTTATTATTATTTTCAAAACATCTTTGAGAAAGAATGATTTGAATGTATAACCAAAAGAAAAAGTAAATTATATTGATTTATTTCTTTGACTTATATCAAGCATAATAGCTTATTAGAAACTTGATTTTATTTTATATAATGAAATTACTTTTATTTAAAATTTTACGAATTGAGAAGAATGGTGAACTATTCCTTCTAAAAAAAAAAGATTACTTATAAAAAATTATAGTGCCGTACGTTGATATAGCTATCCCTGAAGACCATATTCCTAGGGAAATATTTTTGTTACTAAAAAAAAAAGTAATTTGTACTGATACTACTTATATTTATATCGAGTATGATCATTTTGTGGAAAAATAAATATACAAATATAAAATAATATCAATTCACCGAGTAATATAATATCCATAGCTTTAAAATCTTTTATCGGCAATTAAATATTATTAAATAATTACCTTTTTTTTTTCACGTTTTTTGTTAACAACATGAAGAACGTATCTTATTAAAGTTAATTTCGAAGAATTTATTAAACGGTTTTATTTATTGTTATTATCTCTAAAATACATCTAAAATACACATGGAAAAAAGATAAACGTAGCTTCTATGATTGGTGCTTACATTCCGTAAAATTGCGATATCGCGTGTCCACCACCGCTGAAATTCAAAACTATAGAACGCAAAAGCGGCATGGATCAACGATTAAACGAACGTTCGCACGCAATATATCCCATGGGTTTCTCATGCCCGCGGGCTTTTGCCGTGTTTGATCCATGTGAGCAATCAAGTTGTAAAAATTTCACGCATATATTTCTTTCCTTTTTTACCGAAAACAAATAAAAGTTATGGTCATCTCGTTGAAACGACCTATCTCTCTCACGAGTTAATATTAGAAATGGGGAAAGAAAAATATTAGCAGAGTTTTACAATGTGTGTGAAAGTATCGTATTGATATGATATAAAAAAAAAAAATATATATATATATATATATATTTTTTTTTTTATTGCATATATATATGCAATAGAGTCATAATATTTTTGCAAGAGATAAATATAATTATTAAAAGAATAAACAATATTATACGATCATTGTAAATACTAACAGTTGTTAACGGTTCCTCTCTTTGTTTCTCTTTTCACACACACAATCGATTAATCAAATTTCTTATTCTTCAAATATATCTTCGATATTAACAATTATCCCTAATGAAAACACTTCCCTATTTATTATATAATTTTCTTTTTGAATTTGTGACAATTTCATTCATCCTTGGTTCCATCCCTTTCTTTATAAAAAAAAAAAGTTAAAGAAAAAAAAGAAAAAGATAGTATAGCGGATATAGGAGGGACTAAAAAGAATGGGAAAGTAGAAACGATAAAGAAGAGAGAGAGAGAGAGAAAAAAAAAAGAGAAAAAGAAGGGCGTACGAATCGAAGAGAACAACGAAGCAGTTTGAAGAAAGTAGATAGGTAGAGAGAAAAAGATCGTTGCGATGCATATAAATATCAGCTGAAAAAGAGGATGAGAAAACGAAAGGGTGAGATCTAGGAAACTGGGAGGGGGATAGGGTAAGGGTTGTGGGGAGTGGGTTTTAGAGATAGTGGAGTAGAACCGATCGAGATTTAGTCGCGCGGAGGATCGATTTCGGTGAGTCGATGGTGCGGCAGAATGCGAAGTAATATCCGTGTGTTACTTTCGACGAGAGCTACGATCGTACGAGCCCGATACAACATGGTGGTAGAGAAAATTGACAGAACAAGGGGGAGTAGAATGGGGAAAGAGAGAGAGAAAAAAAAGAAAAGAAAATAAATAAATAGAAACTAAAACTAAAAACGGCTTTGAAATATAACGTACCTCGTGTGATGAGTCAGGCAAGCACGATAGAACAAGTAAAAAAAAAAGAAAAAAAGATAAATTGAAATTGGAGATACATTAAAGCTACGATATTGTTTCACAGGTCAACGCATCCGATCATGTTAGTGTAACACTGGTAGACGTGACGAGAAATCTAACCGGGATGTACAAGTGTGAAGTATCAGCTGGTAAACCCCTTTATCATACGTTGATCAAGAGAGCGGAAATGATGGTCGTAGGTAAGAATACACATTTTTCTAAATTTATAATAACCTTATTCAATGTGTTTATGATTTATGAAAATAGGCTTGTTATGTATATTCTATTCTTGATGGCATAATTACCTCTTCCTAAAGTTCCGTCACTAGTAACAAATTATTCTGTTTGAAATTAAAATTATCTTTCCATTAATATAACACGTATCATTGTTCGTACTTTTAATGGAATTATTTTCTTCTTTCTTTCTATTTAATTTTAATTAAATAATACCGTACAAATTTTCTATCACACATATGGAATTTAATAATAAACGTATTCGATATATTGTGTAATAATAACGTTAACGTTCTCAACAAAGATTACAATTCGTTGGAATCGTTATAGTCCATCGTAGTTTTCTTTTTTTTTCTTTTTTTTTTGTAAAGAAATATTATACGAGTAGTAGTCGGAGCAATCCTAGGTCTATACTACTCGCCACAATCATTTCCACGCGTTGGAGGATGAAAATATTCCACAGCAGCCCCTTTTCGTCCTCAGATTCGATACTTAAAAAGCACAGGAATTCGAATTCCAGAGAGTAGGATGGACATAAAAAAAAAAAAGTGCAATAAAAAAAGATGCCACCGACGAAATGGAGGACGGAAAGAGGTGAGGAGAGAAGAAGAACGGGGAAGAGTGGGGAGGACACGGGATCGATCGTTGGCCGGCAATAGTGACATTCCCTGCGTCCCGCTTTTCGCAAATAACGACGATACGTTTAACGAGAACTTTAGAGGCACATAACTCGCGGCACGGGATTTCCCTTTACGGTTCCCATTCCCGGAAACCGCTACGATTCTTTCTCTCCGTAGATTAAGGGATTCGATCTTCCCCTCTTATTCTCTCTCTTTCTCTCTCTCTTTCTCTCTCTTCCTTCCCCTCTTTCTCAATGGTCTACAGCAAGCCCCGAAAACGTGACGTCAGCGTATTCCGCGTTACATGAAAAAAGTTCAGAGCGTAATGTACGGTCGCGAAAAGTTACGCGGTTTTCGTCCGAACTAAAATCACGCGGCGAACGATCCTTCTCAAGACGATAAAATCACGAGCAGACGGGAGGAGAGTTAGGGTTGATTTCACATAGGAATGAGGAGAGAAAGAGAGAGAGAGAGAGAGAGAGAAAGAGAGAGAGAGAGAGAGAGAGAGAGTTAGAAGTACACTTCCGGTCGGTTTCTGGCACTCCGCCAGACGTCGAATTAATGCCAGAGAGCAGCAGTCGCATGTGTTAAACGACATAATTATTATGCCTTAGACGCCCCAAAAACGGATCCGACTATCGGCAGTGAGAAAGAGCGCGTAGCAGTTGGAGAAACGCTAAGAGCAAATTGCACCTCCGGTGCATCCCGTCCAGCCTCTGCCATTACGTGGATACTCAACGGAGATCCTGTAAGTATCTCTATTTCTCTCTTCGTCATTACTACACCCTCTTTATTTTTCTATTTTTATTCCATTTTTCTTTTTCTTTTTCTTCAATTATTCGTCAACTGTATACGTATTCGGTTTTGTAACAAATGTTTAATTTTGCAACAAAATTCTCATCGTATAAATCTTCGTTTGTTTTGTTTTGTTTTGTATCTTTTCTTTTTTAATAATCATTCACCCTACGCAATTATTCTATTAAAATATTTGTACTTTTCCTTCATTTACCAAATACATTATTATCCTATAATTGTCCTATAATTAATTATTAACTGTAATATTAATACAATATTTATTATATATATAAGGATATATTCCAAAAACATTCCAAAATAATGTAACATAATGGTGCAATTTGATAAATAAATAGATATCGATAAAAACAAATTTAAACGTACCTATATCTGTTGTAATTCCAAGGGAAAATAAATGTTTTGCGAGCTGGTTTTATCCATCGATATACTGTGGAAAATGTTTTCGACATGTTGTCGATCATTGAAAAGAACAGAAACGCAATGGAAGTTGAAAGGGAAAAGAAGAAATACGAGGATTTAAATTCATACGGTTGTAAACACATAAACCGCTTTGGCCTTAGCAACGTGGCAATATGTTCCGACGTGTGCAGCTCGGATTGCGATTTAACGAAATAATTTGGTTGATTTAACAAATGCTACGGAATAACGATTTATTTGCATAGTGGCGGGGAAAGGGTTGATATCGTGGCGGCCTTTGCACCTACCTACCCTTTCCTATTTTTCCTCCACTTCTGCGCCACCTCCACCTCCATATGCGCCCACCCACTTTCTGTGGACGTATCACGATATATATATGGGTAAATTTAATTCCTATCGTAGCGAGAATTCGATTGATATCGAACGAGAGAGTACGAAATATCGAATTACGACACAAGCATTCTAATTAAAAAATGAAATATGAACATTTTATAGTATGCGAACTAAAAATAAATCCGATTTGACGTTCATTCTTCTTTCATTGTCTTCATTCTCGTCGTCGTTGTCGTTATTATTATTATTATTATTATTATTATTATTATTCCGACAAGAGTTAAATAATTTTTGTAGAATAATTTTCACGCATTAAGGAAATTGAAATGGAAAATATTATATGAAAGAGAAGAAAATGCATAACCAAAAAAAAGAAGGGAGACAAAATACATAAAAAAAATATTTGCGTTCAAACGTCGCATTGAAGATTTTCTACGGTGAAATTTATATTTACGTTATTTTTAAGAATTATCGAGAAAAAGGAAAGAGACCGCCGAGACATTATGTTCGCTACAACGGAAGAAATGAAAAATCGTCGACACGGAAACGAAACGAAACGAAACGAAACGAAACGAAACGAACGTTGTTGCAATGACTGCAATACGGGATATTTCGCGCATTAACTGAAAATTCGCGTTTTCGTGTGAGCTCTGGCTCTATCTCCTACCAAACCTTGATGACGTATAACAATAGCTTGTTCGCTCGAAAGCGCACGTCTGTACGAACTGCTTTCTATTTTTACATTTCTCGATTTTGCAAAGAAGATAAGGGAAAGAAAGAGAACGATTGCAATGGGGGGAGGGGGGAGGTGGGTAGAAAGTTTCGAATCTTTTCTAACAGCCGTGACGCATTTCGGTCCGTTTACTTCGTAAAAAAGAAAAAAACATCTACTAGTATCCTATTCCATCGTATCTATTTCCTGATTTTGAATGTTTTCGATTGGCTCCCAACAAGCACCAATTACATTGTGTTCCCTTCCATATTAATATTTATTTTTCAAAAGATATAATAAAAAGTGTGGTCTATTTTTGATTAAGCAGTTAAGCCTTTACCAAGGAATAACTTAAAGAATTGTGGGTGACTTGACGAGTGATGAGATTTGAATGTGAGAACTGGAAGGGAAGAGGGTGGTTAAACTATAAAATCTATTAGAATTTTAGTACAGCTCGGAAAGTTTCTACCTATTAATGTTTCTTTATGATATGATATTAATGAAAATAGAAAGAGAAGAACAAAACGAAAAAGAAAAATAAGTGTAACAAGCTATCGATACTAATTGAGATTAGATAGTGAGAAATAGATTCATTTGAACGAACCACGATAACGGTCTTTCGGAATAAATCGAACGATCGAAGCTGATATGAAGTTTCCGGTTCCATGAAACCTCGAGTGGTAGGAGAAAAGGTCGTGAAAGTGCAGAAGGCCTATCAACCGGTGGTTAACTCGCGTAAAGTGCAGGAGTCGCGTGGACCATGACGATGGCCTGGTGTAACCGGTCACTGGGTTAGAAAATCGCTCCCATCGATTGTCCAATGGCTACTTCCACTCTTCTACCACATCCCGAGTTAATACCTACGCTAGTATATATATGTATATATATATATATATCTTCCTATCTACGCTTTATACTTATATACTTTTGGCTACACTACCCCTTTCGGTTATGTATATGTATATGTGTGTATTTTTCTTGTTAGGTAGTCTTAGATATATGATAAGACATCCTGGTATTTGTGGTATATATATGTATAGGTATACTTGATCTTATGCCAAGAGGATCGAACCGCGCCTTCCAATTTCGAATCAACTTTTCTCTCATATTTTCTCGCCGCCAATTTTTCCGTTTAGCTTCACGTGACTTTATCGGAAAGCCTTTTTTCATGAATCCAAAAAACATCAAGGAATATTTTTAACCAAGGAAAATCTCTTCCTCTCTCTCTCTCTCTCTCTCTCTCTCTCTCTCTCTCTCTCTCTCTCTCTCAATGTGTACTATTGTTTTTGTTAACAAAAAAATCTATGATCTCTTCATCCACCAAATATTTCCTCTCAATGAACGCTTTTTCTGTAACTATTTGATTAACTCAACTCGTGTACAGATTAATAAAATAGAAAATGTAAAAAAAAGAAAAGAAAAAAAAGAACGAGGAAAAGAATTTCAATGAACTACGTTTAATTCGACAAATTGATTTTTCTCTCTCAACAAATAGACATATAATAAATTCGAAACACGATCGCGGAAAAAAGTTTGTGTTGATTCTTAAAATTAAGTTCGATCGTTAGGAAATGAAGGTAGAAGAGAAATATGTTGTTGAAATTCTAACCCTGTGTCGTGGTGGTGGTGGTGGTGGTGGTGGTTTCTTGGGATTCGAGGTACAATATTCGAGAATGGTAAATCCGAGGTCGCGGCACGCGTCGACTGCTTTATGGAAATATGTACATGCGTATCTACATATATATGTATGTATATATATATATATACCGGAAAATACGCTCAAGATAGAAAAGAGTATAGAAAGTATGAGGCTTTGTGACTTTATGAGCATCTTTTCACATTTACGTGCGTCGAGTACGAAATAAGAAAAGGCAGAGGAGAGAATTCAAGAACAATCGAAATGCTAGCTCGATATTTTCATGAATTTATCTACGATATTCAGTATAGACGAGAAAGCAACAACCGCTTTCCTGCAAAGAAATCGAACGACACTCGATGTTTCATTTAAAAGACACTTATCGCTTTCGCGATCACTCAGGAATCGAATTTAAAATGAGAATCACATTTTATCGCGAGAAATTATGGTAAAAGTCTGTGTCTATCTTTTTTTTTCTTTTTTTTTTTTTTTTGCTTTTTATTTTATCTATTTTTTATCGGTTACGTAAGTCCACTTATTTTTAAAAGTAATAACGCTAAAAAACTGACATTCGAGACTTGAATTAAAATATTTCGAATTTAATTCACATTGACATACTATTTTATAAATAAAAAGACGTATTTATTTTTTTTTACATCGATAACGTAGAAATAATTTAAGGTTTTCGAATGTAATAATATACTAAAACATCTTCTGGGGATATAAATTTAAATTTCTCAATTTAATTCAAATTAAAATGTATTTTTTTAAAAAGAAAAAAAGAAGATAAGTATTTAATCTTATATTAAAAACAGAGTATCTTTAATTTTACACACAGATAATTAAAAAATAATTTAACACGAAGGCTATTTATTTTTAAATGAAAATAAAGACGAAATACGGATTCGCGAAAATCGCTTTTGCTGTCTCTGCATCTCGCTATTTTCTAATAGCTACTTAAAAGAACATTCACGTAACCCGTTTTTCTTTTGAAATATAATAACACCGATAGGAAAAACAAATTCGTGTCTTTTACGAGGCTCCAATTACATTACCTTCTTTTCGATCGGTACTAACATTTTCCAGATTGCTTCTCAAAGAAAAAGTTATTTCCACTTTTCGATTTTCTTTACGATAATCTCTTATACGTGTATAAGCAAAGCTTAGAAACAAAAAACAAAAAAGAAAAAAGGCAATAACAAAATAAATTTACTAATACTTTTTTAAGTATATCTGTGTGTATTCCGTTATTTGCAATTGCAAATATTTATGCTACACATATTTCGATCTAAAAAAGAGACGATGATATTTTAAATATATGAATATACATGAAAAATACATAAATAAACAAGAACATGTAAATAAACAAAAATATTGAAAAACTACATTGAATGAAAATAAAAAGTATCGTGCGATTGATTAGGTTCTTTTTTTTATTATTATTATTATTGCATATCTATATGTTATCTCTCTTTGTCTTAAGTTTTTTTCGTTCACATGATACAAGGAACACACTGCTTCCTGTTCACTCCAGAATTTTTCCTATCACAAAATATGTATGTATATATGCATTTAAATATCTACAACTTGGCTTACGAATACATTACAAGAATGAAGGATTACCAGAGATACACTGAAAATACATTGAAGGAAGGGTAAATACATGTCGGAGAGTAAATGAAGATATACACACACAGTCTCACGTAGAACAAGTCACAACGTGCGTGTATCCCTTTTCCACTGTTAGTTTCTTTCTCTTTCCTTCCTTTTCTTCCGCTCTTATTCTCTTGCCGTGCACGTGATTGCGAACGATGAGAAAAAAAAAAAGGATGAAAAAGAGAGAGAGAGAGAAAGACAGATGGATTATGCAGAAGGGCGGACAGCATCAGTTGCAAAGATGGCGGCAACAGCAGTTTCGTTCCTTGCATTTTATGAACCCGGCTAGTAGTAGTTCGACGTCATCATCGGACACGATACAACATCTCGTGCGTTACTCGAAGCAATAATGCCGAGAGAAAAGAACCTAGAGAGAGACAAAAAAAAGAGAGAGAGAGAGAGAGAGAGAGAGGGAGTTGCCTCTCCGTTTCTGTCTTTCTTCAACTTTTAAGCTCTTATCCGACATCTTCACTCTTTATTACTTTCCCTGAAAATGTGATCCCTGTCAGTTCTTCTTACTCTCTCTCTTTCTCTCTCTTTCTCTTTTATCTTCCAGAATCGAGAATTTGTGTAAATATATCTAAAGAGAAATTATATCTCAAGCGAGAGGAAATGAATAAAAATATTATTTGAATTTTATGTAAAAAAATATTTCATATGATCGAAAAAATATTTCATATCTTTCAGAGATTAAAAGTAAAATAGTAATAAATGAAATATGATAAAACAATGTATCTCTTTTTTCAACGATTCTCAATTAAAATGACTATGTGTCGAAATAAATGCATTATAATACGATTTACGTCATGAGTAATAATAATAATAATAATAATAATAATAATAATAATAATAATATTAATAATAATAGGGATTCGATATTTCCGTTCATTGGCATTGCCATTTTGTTTCGAAAGAGGTTTCAGTATTATTTCATCATAAATAATTTCGATGATAAATATAAAAGAACAAAATAGGAAATCATATGTGTCTATATTTTGTGTATTACTGTTATCTTTTTTCTCCATTTTTAATACCTCGCAATGTAACCAAGTTTTGTGCGTGCCAAATGGCGGAATACGATTTTTTTCTTGGTCCTTTACTTTCTCTCTCTCTCTCTCTCTCTCTCTCTCTCTCTCTCTCTCTCTCTCTCTCTCTCTCTTTTTTCTCATTCTTTATATCTGGTATCGTAACGCGACGAGATGACGTTTTATAGAGAAGCCTTTTCCATGTCTCTATGTACATTTCTGCCTACGCTCTGCTGAAATACGCAACGTAAGCATGGAACAAAAGAAAAAGAGAACACATAGAAGAGAGAGAGAGGGAGAGGAATAAAGAGAGATGTGAGATAGGGTGGTGATGGTTTTTACGAAAAGAGGATGGGCAACACGATGGCACGAGCTTTATGCATTATACTTTATGGATGCGTCCTCTGGTCTCGCATCATCGCGAAGTCCACGGACTTGATGCATAGCCTCGTTTGTTCCCCGAAGTAATAACGCCGAGAGATACTCGCCTATCATTTTCTTCTTCCCTAGTATTCCTTTGGCCTTTCTTTCTTACTTCTCCAAGAAAATGGGAGTCGATCTCGCGACGATGTTTCATAATAAAAGTGCACGAAATTCAAATCTCTTTTCTTTTTTTTTTTTTATTCCCAATGCTTGCCTTCCTCCTCCCACTACCCTCCCGTTTTTCTTCTTATTTTTTTTTGTTCTGGATTAGAAAAACAATACGTAATTTAATTATCAATATTCTTGTCCAAAAATATATTAATATATAAGTCTCACTTATATAACAATACGTAATGTTATTTTTCTTATATTAAATTTAATATCGATTACATATATTTATCGGTATATTATATTATATTTTTGTTTGTTTGTATGTGTGTGTGTAATTATATTCACAGATAACGAGCAACGATTCACAATTTGAAATACGACCGTATTCGATTCATCTGGAGGACGACAACGTTAAGACGAAATCAAATATAGAATTTAAAATCACCAATGACATGTTTCGAGACGGCCGTCTACGTTTAAGCTGTATAGCATTCATTTCTGATGTATACCGAAAATCTGCGGACATGGAAATAGCTGTCGATGAGCCGCTTATTGCTTCTATTACCGGGGATGCATCTCCACACAGTCATAGTAAGTAACAATTTTATTCTTCATTTATCTAACTATCTTTAACGATAAAATTGAAACGTTATACGAATTCCATAAATTCATATGAAAATTCATATTTTGTATAATATGAGAAGAGAAGAGAGAGAGAGAGAGAGGACTAGAAAATATGAAATTCCACGTAAGTACACATAGATGTATATATAGAAAAACGGTCCAATTTTCTTGTGTAAACCGCAGGATGAGTTTAATAAAATTTAGTACGGAACATGTATCGAAACTACTCAACCAAAGCCGTAAGTTAACCGTGTTTCGTACGCAATCAACGCAAGAGTAACTATCGTTAACTACGTCTCGTAGGTAATTCAAACTGTAAATTGGTATAGTGAGTGGTAACGGAAATAGTGTAGGAAATCGTACAATGTAACGTAGTTCGATGTACCTCCTTAAACTATAATTACTCTTTCCGCCCCTACGAATTCAACGATAACGCGACAAACTAAGCACATTTCTCGCGCATGTACGGAAAAGAGATCGTATCACGTTAGAAGTGGTGCACAAATTTCAATGTTATAATAGATACACGCATCTTCTCGTGCTTGCCTATCAGTTCGTTATCCACGCTTCAAGAATTTCAACGATCAAAGTTAGTTACTTTTATCATTACTATATCCTATCGATATTTACTGATCCTTTCAATTTCGAATTGATTGATAAACACATTGTTATATGCGAACGTACTCTATTCGATATATTTTAATTTCTTAATGATTTATAAATATATATTATTTACGTACTCAATAGATTGAATTGGAAAAGCGACAATATTTCTTTTTTATTCTAATTAAATAAGACTCAAAGATTGATTAATCAGTTATATTAGATGTAGAAATTAATTCGATACGTTTTCGAAACAAATATGATTCTTGCCATTTTGCTTACTAATAGTTTTGGTTTTGACTAATCGTCATATGTTTCATAACTGTAAATGTTGATACTTAAATCTTACAAAATGGCGGATGATTAATTACATTTAAATCAAAGTTATAAAATGATTCAATATCAACGTACCGAATTAATTTCTATACTTAATAAAACTAGCAATTATATTAGAATACTCTCAATATATTCGTAAACGATATTTATAATAATATTTTTGATAAGAGTACTAGAAATTTGATTAGTCAGTTATAATTAACAGTTATTAGAAAAGTCATTATATTCGTCAATGATCTTTCAAAATAGGCGTGTTCCGTACTTGGTAAAGACTAACCGGCGACAATAAAATTATGGCGCCAAGCAGGACCGTAAATGTATCGGGTCGAGTGCCATCTTTCACGTGAATCACGCCACCCCCATGACAGTTATGTGACTCTCCTGGCGGTATCAAGCTCTCGCCAAGAAAGCATAGGGGAGAGGACGACGCGATTGTTCCGGCTGGGAAAGCAAAGCCGTTATGTCTGTTGCAGAAAATGGGATCGTCTCCAACGCCGCTATCTAAATTATTATCCGCGATTCCTCTTTCTATCTTTCTATCTCTCAGACTCGCACTCTATTCATCCCCCTTCCACGTTTTTCTCGCTTTCTCTCTTCTTCTTCTTCATCTCGTATCGCTCGCTTTTAATACGCGTCTCGTTACTACCAGTACGTATCTCGCACACCATTATAAACAGGTGCACCCACCGGCTGAAAAAAGGTGTATCGCGAATTCTGTTTGCTCGTTGCTCCTATTGTTTATCTGATAATATTATCTTTGCATCTTTGCTCATTAAAATTAAAATATTTTTTAAAAAAATTTATATATATATATTTGTTGAGTATATATTATACGTTGTATATGTATATGCACATATAATAAATAAATATTTATTAGAGAATAATAATTATCTTAAACGCGAGTATAAATTAATAATTTAAAACGTCGAGAGATGATCTGGTATGTTCCTCTTTAAAATCGTTGAGTCGTTCGAAATATCATCCATCTCATTCCCTGACTGTCTCGAAGCGCCATTAATCAATAGGGAATTTAGCAATTAAAACTCTAGTTTTATTAATGTCCCACTTCGAACCCAATTCTGTGCGGTTCTTCTCAACAAAGATGGTCATGACAAAAAAGAAAAGGAGTGAAAGAGAATGAGAGACAGACAGACAGACAGAGAGAAAACGAATTACAATATTTCATTTAATCTTGAAACAATAATTCTAATATAATATAAAACAATTTTGCCTACAACGCGAGAATTAATTAATATGAACGAACGAAAATCTTATATTTAAAAAAAGCTTAGGTAAACTTTGTTCTTCCAGATTTTGTTGTTATATCTTTTTACATTTCCTCACATTTCTTTCTGCTCTAGATTGTTTGTTCTAAAATATTATTCTCACCTATACTCGATCTCATTCTATTCTTTAGTTAACAAGCAACCCTTCAATTTTCGTTCTCCCAATCAAAAGATTATATATAACAGTAAGTACCGTCTTTAGACGAGAAAATACCTCGACGTATAAAAAAAAAACTCAGAAAAAAACGAATTATTGTTGGCGAAAGTGACCTACTTAAAGGTTTACAGCGGTAAAAGCCATGCGTTTCGTGGCAGCCTGAACCCATTTAACACTTTCGGTCGCGAGTACTAGATTTTCACGCTATACCTACCCAGCATAACTACCAATATAGCCATTTTTTAGCACTCTCGCGACCGGATGCTGTTACGTGTAAAAGTACGCCAGAATATGACTGAAAATTTGAGATATTTGTCCGTATTGAATGAGAAGTTCGTACGCCCCACGTAAATGGACATTCTTTGTAAAAATTTTTAAAAGGTTACATTTTCGTATCCAGAGAGAGAGAGAGAAAATTTTTGTTCTCCATGATATACCTCTTTTGAAACCAATCAAACTATACTATTCAGATATTTTTCATATCATTGAAAATAAAGAAAATATTTATGTGACCTCCTTCAATTTGTAATCTTTAATAAGAAAAAAAACAAAACAATCAAATTCTTCTTATAAAAAGTCTTTTTTAAAATTTCAGATTTTCCTCTTCTCTTTTCTTATCTTTCCTTTTCTTGATAGACAAGTGGTAGACGAGTTTTCGATGAGAGACGAGAAACGTTACACGTTTCCCGTACGTTTCAAGGTGGCGATAAAAAAAAAAAAGAAAAGAAAAAAATGACGATGAAAGCGTTTCCAGTGAGGTAGAAACTTTGGCACTGGGCCGAACGTACTTTAGACGAGCGAACGAGGAGAATACGCCGGACGATTCATAGAAAACAACGCTTTTCCTATTCTTTTTTCCACTTCGATCGATGCGAAATTTATATCGTCAAGAGATAGAAATAGATATATATATATATATATATATATATATAGAGAGAGAGAGAGAGAGAGAGAGAGAAATATTTTACGATGATACGTACATCTTCAGCTTCAAAATACGAACTTACCCTTTTCATTTTTAATTTCATTTAATTTCCTCAATAGAAATCTATTTCTGACACGTTTATCGAGTTTGTTCGAACATCTTATGAATTTTATGATACCGCATGATTCATTCTGCTTAGTAAGATCTTTTGGTTTAGTTTCCACGTTCTTCAGATTCTTCGACAAAATTACGGAAAAGAGAAAAAAGAGGGAGTAAAGAATATCCGTTAGTAAAAGTGATTTACGTTTAGACCATTATGCGATATCGAAGATTTCATGACCGGAAAGTCGCTATTCGACGTTCTCGATCTGTCAGAAGCACCAACGATTCAACTGTAACTGCCTAAAAACATCCTTGCTTCCTATTGCTCTGGTTAAGAGTCTTTCTCCCTATTTCCCAACATCGATGACGATGGTATTGCCTATTCGATTGCCAATAACATTACTCCGCAGTAAAAGCAACGTAAACGTACTGTTAAAGGACACCCCTTCTTAACTCCCCTCCTAAAGAAGCTTATACTGTCTGTTCTTTCTTTCTATCTATTTATCTATCTATTTATTTATCCATCTGTCTATTCACGTTTCTAACATTTATTGTCCCTTCTTCTTCCCTCTTTCAATCAAAAACTTTTATCTTAATAAAATTACACAGAGTTTCATTGATTTTCTCGTTCCTTCGAAAGAAAATCAAACAGATAAATATACCTTTGTATCTCGCGTATATATAAAATATAGATAAAAATAAATCTTGAAAGTAACGTTACAATGTTGTCTATAATAAGTTTTGTTACGTTATTGATTTTGTTGTTGTTGTTGTTCTTGTAAAACAAGTGAAAAATAAGATAACGAGAAAAATTTTTATTATGCTCGTAAAAGTAGTTTTTTTTTTTTCTCTCTCTCTCTCTCTCTCTCGTTATACTTTATATATCCTATGATGACTAAAAGAAAAAGAGAGAATAAATGGTAGAAACGAGTAATCTCCAACGAGAGAAGATGACCGAAAGGGAAATGAAAATATGGAAATTTATTTGCACTCTCATACCGCTGTGCACTGAAAGTGTACGCTAATGCGAGACACTTCAACGAGCATTTCTGCTGCTGGTTAAGCTTTTCCCTTTACCAACCACTACTCATCCTCCTACCATCTCCAAACCAAAAGTTCGAGAGACAACGAACAACTCATGTAACTAACGGCTACCCGGAAAACTATTTAGTAAATAGTGACACAGTCAAATATTGAAAAATAATATAACCGAAATATTCGTTCGCGGTGTGTGTACGGATATCGATTGGTAAGAATTCAAAAGAAAATCTATTTGATTTTACGATAGAGCCGAAATAATTTAATAAAAAGAAAAATAACGGAAAAAAAAAAAAACAAAAAGATAAGGAAAAAATAAAATACAATAATATATGCTGAATTTAAAAGAGCAACTAGGGAGAAAGAAACTATTCGAAGATATCAAAATCGCTATCTCGATCGGTTTTATTCCGGAGGAAGGAAAGAAGAAGGGTTTCGAAACCGAAAGAGAGAGAGAGAGAGAGAGAGACGCATGTGACTCGATATCGAATCACGAGATCGGAATCGATTTTATTCGTTTGCCCTCGATATCGAACAGTTTTAATACAGTTCGTTTCGTTCAGGATCCTATGCGTGTCTATATATGTATGTATTATATATGTATATATGCTGCACTATCGAACGAATCTCGAGGATAACCTCACTCCTATGCACGACGATGCCGCCAATCACGTCGCGAGATCGGCCCTTTGTCTTATTCTAACGTGCATTCAAATGCAAATTCGTTCTGACCCAATTCCATCGGCTGAGAATTGCATCTCTCATAGTGGCATACTATACTGTACAAGCAAATAGTCCCACGTAATATTTAAGCGTCCATACACGCGCTCATACGTGTGAACATACATATATATATTTACATTTACACA
The DNA here is from genome assembly GCF_001313835.1 of Polistes canadensis. Classification (NCBI taxonomy): domain Eukaryota; kingdom Metazoa; phylum Arthropoda; class Insecta; order Hymenoptera; family Vespidae; genus Polistes; species Polistes canadensis. The sequence continues at coordinate 578,432 of NW_014569620.1, forward strand.
AGTATATATGATATATTGTTGTTTTGTTAACGAGTTAATACCTTTGAATATATGCGCTATAGAGGTTCGTTCTTTAAAAGAAATCTACTGTGAATTATAAACTTTCTTATATTTTCTTCATCAAATCATATTCACAAAATCGCCACTGACACATGAATTGCTGTCTCTCTATCTGTCAGCCTGTCTGTTTGTCTCTCTCTTTCTCTCTCTCTCTCTCTGTGCTATGATTCTCTGCAAAATTTTCCATGAAACGACACGAAGAACGGTACGCGGTTAGAGTGCGGCTAGATCGTGGTTAAACCGCACAGACTTGTCAATCAAAACGAGACGATGTAAACCGCAAAATGAATCGAATAAGCTGTAAATTTGATTGAAAGGGAGGAAAACGTCATGTATGAAATCTCGTGACTCGTTCTAGAAATCGTGACTAGCATTTATTCCTCTATTTGCGTGCTAAACTTATTTTTCATAAATTAAATAAAAACAAAGGTATCGATCTAATTCGACAAAAAAAAAAAACAAATGAAAGACAAAAGAAAAAGAAAAAGGACGACAGCATCAATATATATATAAAAAAAAAAAAAACAAACAATACTTATGGGTGGTATGGACATTTTTTTGAAATAAATTTCACAAATGTATACACACGTATAGAT
>NW_014569620.1:579142-585694 GCF_001313835.1 Polistes canadensis
TATATATATATATATATATATAGATAGATATATATATATGCATACGCGGGGATTAAAAATAGACGTACAAGGGGCTAACGAACATGATCAACGAAAAATCCCGCGTCTGCGCTCGTTTCGAAAGCGTTACACTCAGCCATTAAAAACAAGCTTTATAGAGAATCGGCTTTATTCGATTCACTCGGTATGAGTAATAAATATTTTGAAAAAAAAAAAAAAAGAAAAAAAGAAATAAAAAAGAAAAAAAAACTTGTACAAAGTCGGAAAACCAATTACATTGCACAGACGACGACGACGACGACAACGACAACGGGGTGCTGCTATCAAAATTGATATAAAAACAGTGTGACAAGAGGAAGGCTAGAGGAAAAATGAGAGGGAGTATGAGAGAGATAGAGATGTATACATAGAAAAAGAAAAAGAGAGTAGGCTGGCTGGGTAGCGTTGATGAACGTGAATTCTCTATTCCTCCCCCCCCTCTCTCTCTCTCCTACCCCGTTCCTCTCACGGCTTTGTCCCACTCTAACTCTCCTTGTATCCTTCGAACGAGAAGAGATACGCGTCCACCTGAGTGACGATCCATCCATCGTCGAGCGTGTTATACTCTGTTATCCTCGGTGTCGAATCTGTTTTGACAGGAAACACGAGCATGCTTCCGGATTCAAAGAGAAAGGGAAAAGAGAAAGAGACAACTAGAGAATGGGAGAGAGCGAGAAATAGGCAGAGAGAGAGACAAAGAGAGATAGAAATAGAGAGAGAGATAGAAAAAAAAGAGAGAGAGAGAGAGGTTCAGTGATGGAAGAAACGAGGGTGTACGAGCGGATATTTCGAACCTCGCAAACCGACGATTTCGATTCGATCCGGGCTGACAAATAATTGGCTATTCGCCAAATATCGACGCAGCTTATACATTCTCTCTCTCTCTCTCTCTCTCTCTCTCTCTCTCTCTCTTTCTATTCCCGAGATGATAGTTTGATTCGACGTTTTACAACGCGACGTTTATACGGGCCAAACGGAGAAAAATTTTCTGCTAACTTCAAGCTTAACTTGCGTTCTTTTTTTCATTTTGTCCATCAAATTCACACTACGTGGGTAAGAGAGAGTGCACGAGAGAGAAAACAAGAGACAAAAGAGAAGAAATTATTCTAATCTCGTTCGAGCTTTTATCCATCCTTTGTCTTTCCATCCATGATTTCTTCTTTTCGAAATTTCCTATGAACATCACTTACGTATCTCTCTTTGAATTCTTCGACGAATACCTTAACGCTTATCACGTTAAACGAGGCAAATGTAATGCTCAAAATGCTTGCAAAATGCTTGCTTGCTTTTGGCGTTAGCTTACGTATTCGCATTGAAGTTTTTCCTAATAACCATACTAACGCGATTGATGTTGGTTCACGATCTAGTAAACGTTTTTTTCTTCTTTTTAATTTTACAACAACATTTTCTACGAATCGTCGAAATAGATAAACGTGAGTTTGTTAGTTGGCAACTCAAAAAGATTCATTGTCAGATGGTGCTTTGCTGGTTGCATGTTGCAACGCTTTTTTTTAACGAATAGAAGTAGTAGTTCTCCACAACCGAAGGAAGTCTAGACTATAGTCGAAACTCTGAAACGAAGGTAAAACAAAAGAGGCAAGCGGTAGATAGGGTGGTAGAAAGGGTGGGAGGTTGATAGGGAGAGGAGAGGGAGGGAGGTGGGGGAGATAGGTGCAGCGAGTAGGGGGTGGAAGAAAAGCAATCTAAACTTTTTCGGCATGGCCTGGCAAGAATTAAGGCGAAATATAGAGAAAAACGAGAATCGTTATTCCACTCTAAGGCAAAACGTTTATTCATCGCGAGGGAATCGATGCGCCAAAGTCGTTAGCAATATACCGGTGCGTTTTACCGAAACCAAAGCGCGAGAAGAATGAAAAATAAAATAAAATGTAGAATTTTCTCGATACCGAATGATACTTCTCTCTTTAAAGTATTCAACGGAAAAGTTATCAAACACGTTCACGAAAAATGTTCTATTATTTTTTATATTCTAAATGGAAATAATATATAATTATCTTATCGAATAATGAATGTATTATTAATGATCACGCGTGAGAAAATGATTATATTTTATTTAATATAAATAATTTCTTCAATTAATTTTTAGAATGTTTACTTACTCGATACTAATGTACTAGTTGATGTTAACAGGATTTATAAAACACATGTAGACTTTAAACATTTCCATAGGTTTCATATTTGTAGATAGTAAATTATATAATACGTTTTAACAAGACAAATGTTTATACTGAACTGAAGCTTCTACTTTTTCTCCCTTATACGAACATAAAGTTTGAATGTTTACAAATATCTACTTATGGTATGTCTTACAAACAACGTGACCTAAACTGTTTACCCGCGTACATATTTAACTAATTTAAAAATTATAAGATATTTAAACATGTTCGATGTAATAAATGGAACTTTATATATATATACCATAAACTTTATTAAAATGTTATATTTAATATTTGTTTGATAAAATTAAATGGAGTAAAATAAAGAAAAAAGTAAGTTTCGAATAAAAAATATAAAATCCGATATAAAAAGCATGACAACGTTTGCGTTTCCTATATAAAAACAGTTATGAAAGATATTAAATGAAAATCCGATAAGAAAAATTTCACGTAATATTAGATAGGCATCTCTAAACAATCATTATCACTAGGCAGCAAGAAGGGTCGACTATATGGATTCCTGGGAGAGTTTCTCGAAAGATCTCCGAATTCTCTAGAAGTTTACCAAGATCTTAAAGGCAAAGCAGATAGCACGGATAGAATAGGCGAGTTCGATCAAGGCACGCGACGACGATTCGAAGCTTAGGTGTATATCGAAGATTTTGTGAGGAAAACGTGGCACGTAAGAGAAAGGCGTGGGAACTCATAAAATGGTGCTCGTAAAAAGGAAAGCATTTTTGCTTCGAGAAAGCGTGCTCACGAATTTCAAAAAAGGTTACGCCGGAATTGAAGGGCAAATAATCTCAAGAAAAGAAGTGAAAAGAAAGAGAGAGAGAGAGAGTGAGAGAGAGAGAGAGGAAGAGAAACTAACAATCAAGTTCCTAATCGAATCGTGAAACGACAATACGCTGTTGAAGATTGTTACGTCGTTCGCAGAACGCATCGCAACGGTTTGAAATCTTTCGTCTTATTCCTTTAGACATTTCTTGTTCGTTTATAATAACTCGGAGAAATCTCTCCTCCTCTTATTTCTTCTCCTCCTTCTCCTCCTCCTCCTCTTACTTCTCATTCTCCTCTTCTTCTTTCTCTTTTTTTCGAGTTCAGGAGTTTCTGGCAGTTCTCCAGACTGCCGTCGATATGAGTGAACAGGAAGATCGTTAAAAATTGTAAGGAGATACTTGTAGGAAACACACAAATTGGAATAGTTCCGTACTCTTCTATCCTTTAACCGCGCCTATTCCAACGGGATAACAAAGACAAGATGGGAACTGAACAACGGATGTAGAAGAAAAATGAAAGAGAAAGCGACAAACGAACGAACGAATGAATGAATGAATGAACGAATGAACTTCGTCCTATTCGCGGTTACTCTTTCGTGTAATAACAGGCAAACGTGGAAACGATTTCACACGTAATCCATGGAAACCCACGGAATGACAATTAACGCTATTTGCGTTTTCTTGTTCTCGCATTTCATCGTGATCCCTAACTGATTATATGGTTCCGGATCATCGATCGAGAAATTACACTTAATCATTGTAATCTCGATCGTATGTGGGCTTTAAAACACGTATTCTCATACATCGTTCGTTTACATACACGATGAATCTTTATATAAGTGAAAGTTATTTTTATTTCTATTATTAACTTAGACCGATTATTGTCAATCCTTTTGACATTTTATTTTTTCAAAATCATTTGTTCATTTTCAACGCGGAAAGTTTGTCATTCGATAATGCATTATCGTCGTAAATTTCATTAAGCTTATTATATAATAATTTAAAATATGTCCCGATAATCCTCATCTTAATAGAAAATATAATAAGCACAATTAAATAGAATATATATGTATATTTCTGATAGAAAATAATATATTTCTTTAAAGAGAGTTTTTCTCTTATATAATATAGTATTACTTTTTGTAAAATATATTACACGTATACAACGTTTTAAATTTACTTGCTATCAATATAAAATTATTAATCAATACTTTCAACTTCGAAATTATCCTATAAGAATATTTAAAATGGCCCATATTTATTTTAAAAGGCTTTTTCGAAATATCTAATAAAACATGTATACACATAATATATCCCCATTAGTTTGAAAATGATTAAGCCCATCTTGTCATTGTTAGCTTACATTGGATCTAATAATATTAATTAATTAATCGTTCATTAATAACTCGCGTGTTAACTTCGTGATAGACTACTTTCTTTTGTTTTTTTCTTTTTTTAATTCCAAATATAAGAACGACAACGTGAGGTTTATTAAACGGGCGCGCGAACTTGCTTGCAACCATCGAAACAAAAAGTTTGGCCGGGGATTGATAAAGATTCTCTTGTAGATTTATCACTGACGCGAGTTAGCCCCCGGGACGAACGAAGACGAATGCGTCCGGACAATAAATGACTGCTACTCCTCGGTAATAACGAGTGCACGCGGTGGAAAGAATTATCGCTTGATCCAGTCCATTGTCCTGCGCATAGAACCCCCAACGATATTTTACGTTAGCGCGCTAATAAAAATCCAACGCGCGACAAACCCCGAACCATATCTCCCTTTCCACTCCCCACACCCCACCCCACACCTTTTCTCCCTCCCTCCCACCCCTCACCCTATTTTACCTATACTCCTCTATTCATTCTATATCGATACGATTGATTTTTATTTTGTAAACAATTGAACTCTCTACCGAGCCATCCGTAAACGTCAAATTTCTCAAAATAGATTTCGTTTATTTCGAAACTCTTCAAAATATTATAGAAAAAAAGACAAAAATAGAGAAAAGTACTGACGACGGGAAAAAAGAAATATTGAAAATATTAAAACAAAAGGAAGCATTAAAGGCTTCTCTCTCTCTCTTTTTACTTTTCCTAACGACGAATCGAACAAGCCTTAATTCTGCGATAGGTAAAAGGATAGAGAAAAAAAAAGGGAAAAAGTATAGAAACTCGAGTTAATAGCTCGCACTCATCGATCGAGGATATTCCCAACGAAGCATTTTATATTCGAATATATATATATATATATATTATATCGATAGATATATCGAAAAGAAATATATAAAAGTCCCGTGTGCTTATTCGTGTATTTTTTTTTATTTGTCGCGTTGAAAATATCGTGGAAAAGTTTATTAGGCCAATAGATACGGGTGATAAAAAAACCTTCCTACGGATTTATCGAATTCGACGAGAAGAAAAAAAAAAGGATAGAAAAAGAAATAGAGAAAATACTCGTGTCTCTTTCGTGTGTTACATAAAACGATCGAATGTACCCTCGCAATCGGCACGTCTAACTGACGTTATTTACTTACGCTGTGCCGTATTATGATCGTATCAAAACACACGCAAACAAACAAAAAAATGAAAAAAAGAATGGAAAAAAAAAATACTCTAAGATCTTTCAAAATCAAACGTGAGATAACTAAATCGTACTCCTTTTACTTCGACTCTAGATACTTCGATTTTGATAGAACTCGAAGAGAAATAAAGCAAACATAAGAGCATCATTTGGAATACTTCGAAAAATATTCAATGGTAAAAAGATATACATAATAAATCGACGATTCGAATCGAATAAGAGTCTTCTATTACAGTGAAAATATATAATATTAAAAAGAATTTGATATTAAAAGTGTTTTAATATTACCTAAGCTTAGAATCAGAAGATAAAAAAAAATGTCTAATATAATAAGTAGAAAAGTTGCTTGTTAAATCTTTAGAACGTAGAAATGATTGAAAATACAAAGAATATAAGGCTTTTACTCGATATTAGTTAATTGTCGCTCTCTCTCTCTCTATCTTTCTCTTTATCTACCGTTATCTCTCTTACATGAACACTCATAATCTTGATAATGAGATAGATTAGAATTTCATCAAAGAACATCGCTTCGATGCGCTTCATTAAATGTTCTCCCTTTGTATTAGCGATGTAGGAGACCCGATTTAACTCGTGTGCGTTCGTTACTCCATGTGTGTACACTTATACGGATTTCTTGTGCATGTCCCTTGTCTTACTACATGGAATTAAATTTACGAGACGGAAATGCACCGCTAAAAACACATTTTCCAAGAGAATCCTTTTCCCTTATATATAGCCAAATCCATCACGATTAAAATGTATTACACAATGCGTTCTTCACTTTGTGATTTAAACGGCTCATAAATAAGGAAATATACGTGATGACGTTGGAAAACAAGTCCTTGAGTGAATCAACAAGACGAAGTAATGAGGTTTTTCAAACAGAGTCAATTTCCTTTTTATTACACTCGCTTTCTTAGTAGTCTGAAACTTCTTTTTTCTTTTTCTCCTTTTATTTTTTTTTTTTTTTTTT
>NW_014569620.1:585849-605209 GCF_001313835.1 Polistes canadensis
AAAAAAAAAAAGAAGAAAGTAAAAGAGATAACTCTTAATTTTCACATCTGACCGAAATTATCCTGGATAATACGTTTTATTTTATTTCTTTTATTCCTTTTTTCACAATGTTAATAAGCTCGTAAATGCGGTACCACGTAAACGTTATTATTCGTGTTTCATTATTTATGAAGACCGGGATAACTATCACTATTTTCGTTTGATATTCGTTAATTACCTTATAAGAAATATTCTAAAATATATTTTGATTCTCTACTTCTTTTCATATCGTAAATGAAAACTTTGAAACAAATACGTACGAAGTTGAAAACGTTTATTAGATTTAATCTAAATATTTCCATTAACTCGCAACTGTACGAAAATAATTTATCGTTAAAATATTTTTATTACCATTTGTAATACTGAAAATATGTTACTTCAGTTATTTTCGGTTATAATATAATTATAATTAAACTATAAGTATATATATATGCTAAATATATTAAAATGAATAATAGAAAATGTATCTTTTTCCCCAGTCTAATTGTGAATTATAATTAATACACATATAATTACAATATCTCTCCGCTACATTTTACAATGTAAATGAATTTTTGTATGAGGAATATGAACAAAGTAATAAAACGTAATTACATTATCTTTAAATGACTGAATGAAAAGTCAAACTAATCTAATATAAAATATAAAATTCTATTATATAATATCTTTAGACAGATTGAAAAATCAATACGAATACTTATTTCTTTTTCCATAAACACGAAATTTCCATTGTCAACATATACATAGATATAGTAAATAGATAAACAATAAACTTAAAACAATCAGCACTGATCGAATTTCTAATCTACCTTAACATTAAGACTATGCAGGGTATATTATTTTTTAGTGGATATCTGAAACTCATTTTCTGATCATCTGATACTTTTGTTAGTGATAAATAAAATACAAGTAATCAATTGTTAAGATCACAATTAAATTCAATCAAATTATTTTTATTATTATTTAATACATTTTATAGTCTCAATATAAGCTCCACAAACAAATAGATTCCCAAATAAAAGAAAATAGGTTAAAAAATGAACGATTTTTGATTATTCATCGAATTCGCTAGGGTGTACCTTTAATAATAAATATGACCTGGTATTAATACTTGCTTAAAAACATTTTTGCAAAAGATATGTTAAACTTGCCCCAACTAACATGCTCCAATAATTATGACAGTGGATTAAATCAAAAAATTTAAAAAGAGATTTAATTAATCAAGTTTTAAATCAAGTTTAAGTTTAAATCAAGTTTTAAAATTTGTTTACCTTGGTCATTGTCACAATTACCGGCACATGTGTATCCGGCAACATTAGGACAAGTGGAAACATTAAGAAAACATTAAGACAAGCCGCAAAAGACAAAAAATATAGTAATAAAAAAAAAAAAGTTCATTTACCTAGAACGTTCCCGACAAACTGGTCCAATTATTTTGCACGTTTCGTCGCGGACGAAATTACCATTGGGTACTTTACCCCCAAGGTTCTTTGCATCTTCCAACGGCGTTGAGTTCGTCGAGGTTTGCCGAGAATGCGAGTCAAGCGTTAATTTACTTTTTCCATCCTTTCTCTCCAGGAGTTACTACTTCGATCTCGCTTCTTTTTCCCTTCGTCTTCGTTCCTTTTTTTTTCTTACCGACGACCCCTTTCTTGAAAATTTAATCGCGGGGAACTGTGACGTTGCCCTTAATACGATTCTTTATCACTCCTTCGGTTCTTTTTCAACCTTACTTCGATGAAACTTTTTATCGATTCGCTTAGAGTTTCGTTAAATTTTCACCAATGCTTCTCTTCCTCAAAAGTATTACTGAAATAGAGAAGACAAAAAATAGGTTGTATTAAAATAATATGTATGATGCTTTTATTTAATGTAGTATAATAATGGGAAATGGGAGGGAAGTTTTTCATAATTTATTTCAATTCACGACGAACGTTGTTGCATTATATGCGTAAAAATAATTTTCAAAAACGAATAAGACGAAAAAAAGAAAAATATCGTTAGGTAATATAATATTTACTTTGCGAAAAAACAATGTTGAAAAACTTATTACGAATTTTTACATTTAATGATATTTTTCGAAAATATAAATAACGAAAATTTAAGATTAGAATTGCAATTTAAAGTGTACATATTCTTTAGCTTTAAATAATTTGTTTCTTTTTTATGAATTTGATGGTAATAACGATTTAACGTTAAGTAGCAGATAAAATTTGACAAGATACAATCTGAAGCACGATGCTTTAATGTTACCTGTATTTTGCATTGATTTTGTTAATATAAGATACCTTATCGTCTCACGTCGAAATTATTCTGGAATTCTGTTCTTCCATTCTCTCTCTCTCTCTCTCTCTCTTTTCTCCTTTTAGGTTTAAAGGAAAGGTTTAAAGGGAGAACGATAAGAGGATATCCTCTCGATGTTACAGCATGGTAGATACGATTTTATCAAAATGGCCCGAGGACATACTGGGGGGCTTATTCCCAAGAGATTTCCGTAAAATGCATTGTCTATATATACTTCATATCCATCGTCGGGATGTTAAGATACTAACCGTTTTACGATTCTCTCTGTACCTTTGGGATATGGTACGCTTTTAAAGTTATTTGCGAGCGAATGATATATCGTTTAGTACTAGTTATTTCTTTCTCTCCATCTCTTTCTCTTTCTCTCTCCCTTGATTCTTTCTCCAACTGATAAATTACAGTAAAATAGTTATAAAACACTGTATGCATTATTTTAACGAGTCTAATTTTTTTACTCTACGAACATACGTGCACATATGTTCACATACGTACACACATACAAAACGTGAAATCCATTAAATCAAGAAAAAACGAGCTATTACATGAAATAATTATACTTGGTTTAGTTTAAATATGAGATTGTGATTTGCTTCTAAATATTTATACTTATCATGTTCTGTACTTGTACTTTTATAAATTTGGAGACAAAATATATGTGTTCTTTCGTTTTAAGATCTTTCAAGTAAAAATTATTTTTTCTCCAGATAAAATATTTTCTATTAATTTAAGGGATTAAATTAGATTTTGAAAAATAGAAAATAATCAGAAGTAGAAAAATGACGAAGTAAGATATCTTCGAAATTTCTGAAAAGATAAATCAAATATCAATTTTATTTTTTAATTACTCATCTCTCGTGAATACATATATTAAATAGTTATTTTATAATACAACTAATTAAAGTGTATAGTAAAATCTTTTTTATATGCATTTCCTAAAACGTTTAATCACTTCACGAATTAACTGTATTATACACTTTAACGGTATTGTATTATATATATACACATAATTCTGTTTTAACACGATAGATACGTTGGCAAAAAATACGTGTAAAAAAAAAAGTATATTCCATCTATCGAAAAATCCTTTTAAGATGGAGTGCTTGGTAAAGGAAAATTTTCTTCTTAAAATTTGGGTCGATCGTGTTAAATCAAAATCGTGTAAAAACAGAATTGAGTGTATATACATATATATATATATATATATATATATATGTAACGATAGAAAATTTTTTGTTATTATCATTGTAATTTAATTCTAAATTGAACCATATTTGTTTTCTCTCTCTTTGTCAGCAGAATCAAGTGCAAGCGTTGTTACGAACCAACAAGTTTGGTACTCCACAGCGATGACTTCGATTGCCTTGGCTACAGTAATACTGGCGATGACCGAAGCCTTGACGAGCGGACGACTTACGAGTGCTGTACTTGGTACAAGGTAGCTTGTCCGCGACATTAACGAGAACATCATTGCCACTGTCTGACCCGAATACATCGTCCATGTAAAACCTAGTAGTCTAGGGCTTCCAGTTATGTATGTTACTATGTATTGAAGTAGATAGTCGAATAACGATGATTTTTATTGTAAACGAATGAGACGAAATAAGGTGACAAGAACGATTAACAAAGGACAAACAAAAAAAGAAAAAAAAATACAAGAAATAACAACAAGAAAAGAAAATTTAAACGAAAATAGCCTGACGACGACGATGAAATATATAATTAATAAAAAAAAAGAAGAAGAAAAAAAAGAAAAACTTCCCCCCCCCCCCAAAAAAAAAAAAAAAAAAAAAAAAAAACTCCCCCCCCCCCCCCAAAAAAAAAAAGAACGGAAATAAAAAGACGGCGACGCGTCGCGTTTCTTAATAAAAATAATAAAAAAAAAAAAATAAAAAGGACAAAAAAAAGACGACCCCATTGTAAAATCTACGACGACGACCTATTATATAAGTACATAACGCAGTTACTTTTGAACATGTTATCTTTTTGATGTAAATTGTTAATTAAGTGGAGGCAAAGCAAGGTGAATGACGAAAGATCGTTCGTTCGTTCGTTCCTTAAAGTAAAAGAAGTAAAAAATACATATAAATATGAAGAAAAAAGTGTGTCCTATTAGAAGAGGGAGGAATTATGTGCGTGAGGGATATTACGAATTTTAGTTAGAGAGGAAAATGTTGGACAATCAGGAGCAATTTCCGATTTCCTCTCAACTATAAATCGAAAATATGTTTAAATACTGCCACACCATTCTCCGCGAAATACAAATTGTTCTCTCTCTCTTCGGATTTTCTCTTCTTCGTTATAAGGATACGCGCCAATGTTAAGCGACAATGAATAAAAAGAAAGAAAATAATATAACACGTAAATATAAAGATAAAAATAAAAATAAAAATAAAAATAAGAGACAGAAAATAAGGGTAGATTATAAAATTCAAGATAATCCTCGTAATGATCGGTATAATATTATAAACGTTAGCGCAGCTACGATAAGCGGCGACAACGTTTTGCTCGATATCCGCTCCTTTTAAGACGCCTAACAATGAATGCGAAGAAAGAAACGATAGGTACTGATTTGTAATCTGTACAAATTGTAATAAATTACAGTACGAACAATACTGGCCGATGTACTTTTCTTTCTATATTTCTTGCTTTCCATTTTTAAATCCTCCCACTTGTTTCCTTCTTTTATCTTCGAAAGAAGAATGATAAAAAGGATACGCTTTAAACGATTACTGTAGCTGCTATCGATAAAATGTTCTCTCATAAATAATCGGAAATTACAAACAATAAGTATTATACAATACTTGTTTTAAACGTTTTCCATTTCAATAAGAATTCTAAGTACTTCATAGAAATAAGAGATAATGTTTTAAAGCTTTTATCAAGCCACAAATAAGAGTTAGATTTTCTTTTTACAATACATAGTAGATCGTTTGTAGAATGATCAATTAAAAATAATATAGACGTTTAAAAAAAATCGAGATATATATATATATATTATAATATTTAATTAAATAATATTTAAAAATTATATATTATAATATATATTTCATGATGTTAATCAAATGAAAAATATAATCTACAAGTTTATTTAACAATTAACAAAATAATCGATAAATTTGATCGTATTACGTTTTATCCAAAGTGATTTTAGAAGTTCAAATAAATGAAAAGGTTGTTAAATTATACGATTCGAGTTCAGTACCACTTGTACGACTACTTACGCGTTCACTAAAAAGAAACGAAACGAAACGTTTTTCGGTCTCTCTATTGGGGAATGAATAAAAAGAAAAAGTAGGCTATAAACGAGGATGACCGTGGTGATGATGACATTTGGTAGTAGGACTATTGCCTGAAATGGTGGTAGTGGTGATAGTAGTATTAGTGGTGGGTGTTACTACCGACCGGTGAATTGAATAAAGTGGCGGAAAGGAAAATGAGAACGTAACATGGGACCACCACCGTGGAATCGACGTTAATCAAGAACACGCAGGCGACCGTAAAGGAGAACACGTAGCACTTCGGTCCATCTGGCTTCTCAACGAAATTAAAACCCCTTGTAATGCCGGGCACGGTAAGTTCAGGAGGCCCGTACACGTATCCGTCGTATCGTGCACGTGCCTCTGTCGAAACAGAAAAAAAAGGAAAGAAAGAAAGAGAGAAAAAGAAAATACATAGATGAACTTTTTTTTTGTTTATAGGGAATCATGTGTAATTTCGAGAATAAAAGGTTTCCATATTGGAATATCACGCAAAACAAGTTCTATTTCATGATATCGTTTTTCCTACCAGATGAAATAATGGATCTAAAAACGAACGAAATATAACAGATAGAATGAAATTAAACATATATTCATGTTGAATTGTTTTTCAACCGTGATATCTGTCGTATCGACTTTTATGGTTTTTTTTTTTTAACATAGTTGTGCTTTTTTTTCTCTCTCGAATACTTTTATATAACCAAGGAAAAAAATTTTTTGATACATGAGGACAAGGTATCTTTTTTAATTGGTTAATCTTGACGCGTTACTACACCGTTTCGTAAATGCCAATGAAAGTACAAAGTATGCATAAGAGACAAGCTAGATCTACCTTAATTAACGAGATTTGGTTTCTCCTGGGTAATCTGACTTGCTAAAAAGGAGAAGAAAAAAAGTTTAAAGAAAAATATCTCTTTCATCTTCGTTACTATCACACACAAAACAAACTCCGAATAAATCAGTAGTATAGAAGTATATACTTGGATATACAACCACAAACTATAATAATAATAATAATAATTTCTTAATGATAAATACGTAAAATAATTTTCTTATAAAACTAAAACGATAACGTCGGTTTTAAAAAAGACACTCCTCTGGTTTTTCATTTTAAAATTTAAAGTCCTATTACAGTCGACTTCATCATTAATGTACATACAAACATTTCTTCGTTCAAGCAAAACCAGAGCTTAAACCATAAAACGTTACCAAATAACTGCACTAAACTGGAATGCTGTTTTCTATCTTTCCATCTCTCTCTCTCTCTCTCTCTCTCTCTCTCTCTCTCTCTCTCTCTCTCTCTCTCTTAANTGCACTAAACTGGAATGCTGTTTTCTATCTTTCCATCTCTCTCTCTCTCTCTCTCTCTCTCTCTCTCTCTCTCTCTCTCTCTCTTAACGAGGGTGGAACCCATTATGACAAAGGAATGGTAGAATAATTAAACCTTAAGTAAGTAAAACAAAGAAATTCTTACGAGCGACGATTTGCGAGAGGAACGAAATTTAACCGGGTCATTCGGTCACTCTTTAATGCTTATACTTTCTTCTTCTTCTTTTTTTTTTTTCTTTATATTCCCAGTCTTCGCAAAGAGGAATTACCTTTTTTTATTTTTCTTTATTTAGAACAAAACCATATCTATATATTATAATGATATTATATAAAATTTGTTCGTTATAAAACTTGACATCCAGAATTGATTTTAGGCAATATTGATTTTGAGAAAATAAAGAGAAAGAAAGAAAAAAAAAAACACGTCAATTTAGATATCGAAGGGGGAAATTTAAAACCAATATTGATAAAATTTTAAATTACCAACGTACCACCACCACCACCACCACCTGCCTCTATCTGCCTTCTTTGAAATTTTAAATAGCATCGTTTACCTAGTAATACATCATTTTAAATATAATGCAAATACCCTTTTAATCACGTTCTTAAAATTGAATTCAATCGATTCGTTTATTACATATCATTAGTAATTATAAGAAATTTTACTAATTATTTATTCTTTATATCTATTATATATTATCTATTCTTCTATATCGAAAGTGTGTGTCTGTGTATATGTGTCATAGAGAGAGAGAGAGAAAGTTTATTAAACGAAGCTTTGTGCTCTTTCGATAATTGGCGAATTAATATCTCTCTCGGGATATAAAGGGAGAAATCCTCTCGAATCCCTCGAACTATGGACTTATCGTAAGGCTCGGTTTTGGATATAGTATCCGATAGGAAGTTTGCTTCTCTTTCTACCCAACTATCTTTCCCTCTCTCTTTCTCTTACTAACCCTTTTATTCCTTCTACAACTAAAGCTATCAATTATTCTTACCCAGGCGATTCTGGTCGTGTTTCATCGTTGGCAAAGGGACAGGGACGATGTACGAAACCGCGAATCGCCTGCCTGCAGTGCTACTTTAATCCGACTAGACTCGTTGCAATGTGTCGGCTTAGGCGAGAGAATTGCCAAAGGTCCTACATACCTACCTACCTTCCTTCCTTCCTTCCTTCCTTCCTTCCTTCCTTCCGCTTTTCTCGTACAAACAACCCCGAATAATTTCCTCGCTCGTTTCTCTCTCTTTCCCCCTCCCCTATCCACCTTTTTCTCTCTCTCTTTCTCTATTTCTCTATCTCTTTCTCTTTCTCGTTCTCAATGTCTCGAGATGCAAATTTAATGAGTATTAAAGTCCCTACCGTGTATTACCATGTGTACACCGAATCTAAGGAGATAATCTAACGTATTCCCAAAGAATTAATTATAGTAATCCCAAAGCATACCACTTTCAAATTGTTTTAATCTTTCGGGGGGGGGGAATTTTGACTTCGTATTATTTCAATTGTTTATTATAATATTATAAAGAATTGTCAATCGTTATATTATAGTTTAAGAGTTAATTTTCACGAAGTCATATTTTTCTACGTTAGATTTGTGATATGAATTGAAAAATAAAATGGGAAGAACAGTAGTGGACTGATTTTTCATCATATCAATTGATCGTTGTTTTCCCTTGCGAGAAAACATCAAGCCGCGTGTAGAGTGACAATTAGTTTAATTAAGGTTTTTTTTTTTTTCTTCTTTTTTCTATCGGTTCGCGGATTATTTCAAACAACAATATGGATTAAAAGTGAAAAATGCTGTTACGCGTGTTGGTAGCGTCAAAAAAAGTTTTAAATAAATTAATGAATCGCAAAACAAAATATTAACGGAACGAGTAATACCTTCTTAGTTTAGTGCTAATGAAAACAAAATGATTTATTAAACTTGAATCTTTTTTTACGAGCTAATACTTACAATTAAAGAAGTTGAGAATAAAATTTATAATAAATAACTAAAAGAGAGAGGATTATTTATTTGTTCTTCTCCTTTCTCACACTATCTCGCTTGTCTATCTCATATTTTGAGAAAAAATCTTTCAACGTTTATAAATATTTAACAAAGAGTTTATAACTGTGCAAAACAATCTAAGCAAATTTAAACATTTTCTTCTATGAGATTTTTATTCTCGTGAAAAAAGAGATCGTTCTCTCTTCTCGAGAAAAAGCAGTCATCGATATCCTTCGCTAGAAAGAAATCCAATAAAAGAAAACCAACTAGAAAGAAAAATAGACCGTGAGATTCTTTCAGTTAGTCGAAGTATATTATAGGAGCGCCAATTATTATAAAACTAGATTTATTCGATTTATATTACTACAAAATATACATAGATTGTTTCAAAAATGATCGAGAAAATGATATTACAGTGATAATTTTCCTCTAAAATTTTTTTTATATTTTATGTATATTATGATTTTTTATTTAAAGTACGATAAAAAGAATGATAGAAAGAGAGAGAGAAAATGACATCCACATGTACACACATAAAATGATATAAAAAAAAGAGGAAAAACGAAATGACAAAAAGGAAGGGGGGGAAGAAAAAGGTAAAATGAGAGTAAGGAAAAGAGAGAGAGAGAGAGAGAGAGAGAAAAAAAAACAAAGAAAAGAAGTCGAGGAACGAGAAGGTAAAGTAGAAGTTGTCGGAGCTACGAGCTGATATCTCGAGCGTTCTATAAACCGGTGAGAATCATGACAAATATTTGTCTTCGCGCTTTTTTCCCCAGCGCCCTTTTTACGTCTCATCTGTTATATTTCGAGAACCATAGATAGAAAGGGGGAGAAAGAGAGGAAAGGTAGGAAGGGAGAATTTCGTTGAACAGAACTCGTGGTAAATGAAATATGTAGTCACGTGAAACGAGCGATCCGTGTTCAATATTAAAAACGCATAAATCGAACATTGTCCAATGGTCATTGAAGGGCCAACTAGATTTTCCGTTCTATAAAATTATTCAATAAATAATTTCTCTCCTTGGTCGCGAGATTATTTTTTTTTTTTTTGGGGGCCGTATGTAGAATAAATTCGAACGTTTAATTATTTAACATGAACGAGAGAGCACGCGCGCGTTGAAACGAAAGTGAATGACAAATATTATGTGAAAAAAAAAAAAATGCGACATATTATATTTAACTTGTTGTGAAAAGAACAAGAAGAAAGAAAAAATAATAATTGACGAAGAAAAAAAAAGAACTGAAGATATTATGATGAATAATGAAAAGGATTATAAATGAATAGGATAATACTCAAGAAGATACGTTACTGGTATTCGTAAACTCGCGCACGACACACGGAAAAATTTCGAATTCATTCGCGCGTATTGGAGAGCGATCGACAACGAGACGGTTAAAATGCAAACGGCCTCGAGCCATGCGATAAGCGATAAGCGTTGTTCGCCCGGTTAAAAAGGAGAGAAGAGGAGTTGCAAAAAAAAACAAAACAAAAAAATATTAACGAAAAAAATGGTTCGGGTAAAAAGATATCGTTAGCACCGTTTTTCTCAAACTCCCGTTGTGCATCCAGAACGTCTATTTCCGACTCGACTAAATTAATACCTTTTTAAGGCGAACACAAATGTTACGATATACTTTATACATACATACATACATACATACACGTGGTATGTATGTAAGTACGTACGTACGTACGTATATAACCCAAAGTGGTAGAAAACACATCTTCATGGAGGTTTACGACACAGGGATGGCGGGAGGTTTGCCGGAGAACAGAAAGAAAAAAAAGGAAACAAAGCTTTAATCCAAATCGTTCTAATTAGTAAAACTTTTTAGGTCTTTCGACCGATTTGCCTAGCGGCGGGGATTCAAAATCCATTAATTAATTAGGATAGCGGGAAAGAGAAAGAGCATCGTAATCGTCCTTCCGAAACCTGCTCCGTGTAAATGCAATTCCGCATTACGAAAAGTGCGACAAATTCGATGGGCTGAACTGCAACGGTCGTTTGCACTTTTAATTAAACATCGTGACAGAATGAATGTAATTAATTGGTACCTGTTAGTACTAGCATCCTACGTTCATCTCTCATCGTCTAATATTGATTCTCTTTTTTTTTTTTCCTACACAAATTTTCTCTCTCTCTCTCTCTCTTTCTCTTTCCCACTTTCTATCATTTTTTCATGGATACATACACTCTCATGAGAAAGTACGTTTCTACGGACTTAAATTCCAACTTCGGTTTGGAAGTACGAGTGGATTTGAAAAGGACGTCGAGTGGATATGCGTGGCGCCGTACGCGACGACGAGGAAAATCGTTCGACTTGTTCTTTCAAACCCTTTCCCCGTGCTCTCCCACCAATAAAGATGACGCATTTTTCTGCCCTCTCTCCCTCCCCCTGCCCTCTCTCTTCAGCTCTTTTCTTCCTTACCATCGAATCCCGCCCTATTCTCTCGAAAGATACAAATATTTGCAGCTTTGCGCGTCTCTTCTTCTTCTTCTAAGTCGAATCGATCGACTCTAGTGCATTCGAAAGACAAAAAAATGTATATTCTCTCTCTCTCTCTCTCTCTCTCTCTGTCTCCCTTCGTTTTGTTTTCTTTCTTTTTTCAAAAGAATAAAAATCACGCAACAAAGAGTTCGTGCTTATACGATAGGAAAAGGGGATGACGGGGGTAGAGGAGAGGGTGGAAGGAATCGGTCGTGGAAGTAAATAAAAAAAAAAAAAAAGAAATACAAGAAGAGATAAGCAAAGCACGCATGGAACCAAGAATGCGACGCGCGTGGAATGAAAACTGGAATGATCGGTAGAATGCTAATGTATATGGAGCCCGGGGTATAAAGTGTATCTTATCGAGAGGTCATTTTGACGTGTTCGTTCTCATAGAAATTGTCCATATTATCAGAGTAGAATAAGAAAAATAGAAAAAAAAAAGAAAAAAAACGGAATAATACAGCGATTATCGGAACGGAAACGAATTAACATGGATTCATCCAAAAGTTTCGAACCGCGTAATTTTTCGTCAACGTTATAAACCAAGCAATCCGTCACGATTAGTTTAGTTGTTTCTAACTGGACGTGTTCGTAGCTTAGTAAAATGACGACAGCAAGCGACCGCTCTATTCGGCTTATACGTTCATGAATCACTCTAGCATTAATACCAATTGGGCCGGTTATTGCAATTCAACTCGAAATGACGCACCATCATCGTCCTGGCAGACCTCGACGAACATTTATCGTTGATATATCAATCCTAGAAGTAACTGAGAGAGAAAGAGAGAGAGAGAGAGAGGGGGAGAGAATGAGAACGGGATAGGAAAATCTCAACTGATTGTGAATTAAACCAATGCGATGGCTATGGCGTTGCGTGGTTTGCAAGCGCGAAATGATATTCGGTCTGTGCCTCGATGAAATAATTTGTCGGTGACGTTGCGTTTTAGGGCGGGACAAGGGCAACAAGAACGCGCACGACTCGCTCGTTGACCGCCTAACACAAGCTATGCGGTGTTATATTGTTGATCGATCCGTTTACGCCTAGTGTGAACGAACGCGCGCGCTCCTTCCGTTCAACGGAAAACCACCCCTGTCCGCGGAACGACGCTCGTTTGATAATCGACTCGGCCGCGAAACTTCCTCCCTTTTTTTCTTTTTTAACAAAACATGTTAAATCATTTCAATTCGATCTTTCTTGCCAAAATGTCTTTTTATTAATATCTATTATTTTTCTAAAATTATAATCTCAAATCGATTACCGTGTGACTTTTTAATCGGTAATTTCATTTTAAATGAAATTGTACAAGTACAGAACGTAGTAAAACAAATACAAAAGTATAATTGAGTAATAAATATTTTATAATGTTTCGTTAATTAAAATTAATTGAGAAACAAGTAATTTGGTTCTTGTTTTTTTTTTTTTTTTAATTTATCAAGAGAGAAATTGAAACTTCGTAACGAGTTAACTCGTATTCACCAGTTAATAGATCGGTAAGAAATAAGTTATGAGGTATGCAAGAAATAATTATTCAACGAAATATTATAAAACAAGCGTATATGAAATGAATAATAGAATATTGTGATTATTTATTTTAATAAATTCATATATACGATACACGAACCTGGATTTTCGTGATATGTTCATTCCATGTAGTTTTTTTGGGATTTTTTTTACGGGGATAAAAATCGTGGTCTACCGATACGAAAACCAAAAATACTATACACAGTGAAGCCAGTATAAGTTTAAAAATATTTGTTCCAGATAGGTTCGTAAAATTTTACGACTATCAAAATAAATTTGGATCGATTGTCGTTGTCAGTATCGTATTTCGGAACAATCGACGTTTGTTTTCTTTCTAATTGGCTTCAAATCAGAACATTGCTAGAAAAGCACAAGAAATTTCTTCTTTATCATAGTATAGGCATTGCGACAACGTAGTAAATTCAATAAAAATTGTAAAAGAGTATATTTGTTAACCGCGTAAATTAAATCACGCAAACATATATCGTTTACAAATATATCACGTAAATGGTTTAATAATTTACTATGTTAATCAACTGATGCGTATAAAAGGGTAATGTTCAAATGGTCAACAAAAATTAATTTACTGAATAACATATTGGATTGGGGATAAAGTTTGTTCGTATTTTAATGTAAAAGCCAAACAAATTGTCCTCATATTTTATATCCAGTTTTATCCAAAATAGGACGACTACAGAAAACAGAAGCTGGTTATTTAAGGATTTGGGAAATAGAACTTCGACATGGTTGTATATATGTTAGATTATGGTAGAGTAGGAAAACTTGGAAGATAGAGGGTCGAGTCTGACTAACCCTAGGATGACTAATATCAGGAATTTATTTAGGGGTAAAAATAAGACAGCTTGATGCTATCCAATCGACGATTGAATAGTTTTCATGAAAATTTTAAAACTCGTTATACGTTTATCAGTACAAATCATAAGCAAACGTTATCATTAAAAAATCACATTCTTACAGAATTGTTCTTATATACATATAAATGAATCAAGATAAATGTCATATCGTAAATGCATTTAAAAAAAAGAATGAATTTAATTATTAATATTAATAGTGCATAGAAATATGCATGTATGACTTAAACAATTTTAAAGAAGCAGCAAAAGATTAGGATTACACGTATTTTAACTTATATATTATGAATTTCTACAATTATAGTATAAATAGTATCGTATAAAACAGTCTAACGTTACATTGTAAAATATATTGTCTTATATTATAGTATATATATATTTAATTAAAATAATTCGAAGAAATAAGAAAACCATGTTATATCATAGCAGTCTCTCGTAAACGGTGTATATTCTCGACAGCAGTTCATTAACTCGTATAGTCGTCGTGGAAATAACATAGAGTCAAAAAAAGAAGACAAAGTATCTTCTCGTTCTCTCTGTCTCACATCGCGATCGTAACAGTTATCATTAACATATACATACATACAATACACCATAGAAAGATACTTTAACCTGATTATAGAACAAAACCAAGAAGAGGTTCGCGCGAACAGCTTGACGTATTTAAACCACTTCATCAATGACGTTACTCGTCATAGGAACGAAGAGGAGACCGAATATGAAAGCAAGAACAAGCGTTAATTAGCCATAGCGCAATAGTAATGCACCGATTGATACGTAAATGGAGTGAGCAATTATGCGATGGAGTAAACAACAACCCGACCTAGTTGCCTATACCGCAATCGGACCAATAAAGCGACCCATACGCCGCATAAATCTACATCATCCGTACTCTCACCGAAAAGGATGAATATGGGCTCAGAGGGAGAAGGGACTAATGTAACGAAAGCTTCAAACCTGTACCATGTCGTTATTTCACCCTCGTCACCGCCATGCGAACAGATAGCCACTACCCTACTTCTCTCACACACACACATGTACACACACCACCACCAAATGGCACTCGAAATTGCAATTACGATGGTCCCCGTCAGATCTCTAATTGGCAAGAAGTTGCCGGCGGGCGACGATCGATTTCATCTCGATATGCCGACCGATTTCTCTCCAATCGCCAATGGATCCGTATCTTCTGATCGTTCTAGTTTTCTCTATCTCTCTCTTTCCTTCTCTTCCTTCCTCGTTAACCGTGTCCCTCCGTCTCTCCTCTCCACTTCTCTTCTCTCTTCTTTACTTTAATTTAAGCACTGAAAGATCTTCTTATGCTATGCGTTGTAATTATTTAATCAGTGATATTATTGTAGATTTCTTTAGCATTATTAGTGATTATATTTTGATATATCAGACTCTTTTTATTTTAATTTTTTGAATCTTTTACTTAACTCTGTATTTTGAATTTGACTTCGAGTGATTTATTTCTACCTTTTTTTTCTGATGCATCTAATTAATCGCAGAAGAAATTGCCGAATAAGATTTAGCTTTTATTAGATTAAAATATTAATACCTATAATTTTGATTAGTTTTTACAAATCAAAAATTAGATAGAGAAAAATGCATTTTTATAAATATAAATTATTTATATCTTCAGTAAAATGTGTTAGGTGAAACTTGTGCAGGTGATTTGAGAATTAAAAAATTGTAGAGTATTAAAAACGACGTGTCAAGTTCGTGAATATTTGGTAAATGCTAAAAAAAAGTATCGATTCCGTCAAAAATTGGTCCACAGGTTATACATTTCTAATAAAATATTAATAAATAAAAATATTAAATGTGTGAGAAAAAAAAAGAAAGAAAGAAATAAAGAGAACATAATTCTTTAATTACACGTATTAAATCGTTTTATCTAAACGCTCGCCATAATTACGAAAAAATGCATTGAATTTTTGTTTTCTCGTAGAAGAAACTATGCTGACGTTTAATACTTGTTAAGGTTAATCATATAAAAGTGCAATGTATCTAAAAAAAAAAAAGATTATTAAGTAAATCCACCTATTTTCTTATAGCAAAATTAATAAAGTAGCACGTATATGAATGGAATTAAAAAAAAAAAAGAGAGAAGAGGTTGAAGAGAGGTAATGAAAATAGAAAAAAAAAAAAAAAGAAATAAAAGTAGATGAACGACGGGATACGAAAAAATTATAGTAGAGCGAGCAAAATGCGTTGCAAATTGAACAGCACCATTAAATAATTTAGGTGCAAGTGGTGTTGAAAGGCGTAGCTTCCCGTATTTTCCGCTTCAACATTTTTACTCCATTGACGGGAGAGAAGCTGTACGGAGAGAAGCGCATGCGTTCTATCCCGGTACCCCTTCCGTGATACGACGGGAAATTATATTTCTATTACGCACGGCCTGTATTTAAGCCATTATGCGTAGCCATTCCTGAAATTTCACGCGAGAACACTATTAATACAAAAGTAAATGAAAACGCTCGGAGTTTAAACAAAAAAAATAAGTAAGAAAAAAAAGAAAAATAAGTGCCCCAATCCAGTCAAGATGATTTACGACGAGAACAATGGCCAAGATATATATATATAATAAAAAGGAAAAAAGAAATAAATGAAATATTGCAAAAGATGTTGAAAATAACAAAGAACTGAAATATAATTAACGCCGCGAATCGATGTTACCTGCTAATTAAGCTTTTTTTTTTCTTTCTAAATAATATACAAGAGAAATGAAAAAGAAAAAAGAAAAGTCGAACAACTATCAAAGCTTATTAATTATTCTTTATAAATATATAAATGTTTATTCGTCGAAAATAAAAAACAAAAAAAAGATGCGGACAAGCTTCTCATTAATTGACGAGAAAAAGATTAAATTCTAACTTAACAGGGGGGGGGGGGAAGAAAGACTAGTCTATAATGTAAAATGAAATTTTCTCTCAAGACGCCAAATTTCTTCGTCGAGTCTTTCTACTGAAGTAGTTTTACTTTTTCCGTCTATCTCTTTCTCTCTCTTTCTCTATCTCCCTACATCTCTTTCTATCGTTTATTTACTAGTCACACTTGTAATTTCATTTCTTGTCACTGATATCCAAACAGCTGTCTTCCTTTTTCTAAATCTACCTAATCTACCTACCGAAATATCAATACACGAATGTTTAAACGAAATAAAAAGAAAAGATAATCCAAATATTTCGATTTATAACTTTATATCATTAAAAAACATAATTTTCTATGCTTCTATGAGTAAATGTAAAATACGTTGAAATTCACGAAGTAAGTTCATCATAAAGCACCGATGAAACTTTAATGCTCGCTATAGAAATCTATCGAAATGACGTCGAGCCGTAGATATAATACATATAGAAGGTACTTTTAGCTTTTATCCCTCTTATTCTGACTGAAATTATAGTAACAATATGCTAGCACGTATTTCTTCGTAATCGTGTGCCTCTTTCTATGCATAAGCGTACAATTTATCGTGCACGGAAAAACATACCATACCATACCTACACCGGAAATTCTCTTTTAGGGTAGCGCATGAGAGAAAGACAGAGACAGACAGACAGACGGAAGGGGAAAAGAGAGAAAATGAGATATATAAAGGGAATGAGAGAAAGAAAATTTATTTTCATCGTTGGTTTTACTAGCTCGAAAAATAAATTTAGCCCATAAAAGTTAATTGCATATGCGTTTACCGCAAGAAAAACGATAATCCGTATAAGAAATAGATTCTTGATAAATCAACCGCGATGATATGAAAAAAAAAAAAAACGATCAAAAAAAAAAAAAAAAAAAAAAAAAAAAAAAAAAAAAGGAAAAAACCGTATTACGTAGGTAGATGGGAAAGCCAAGTACCACCCATGGAGAGTCGACACGTTGCAAACGACAACGAAGAAGACGACGAAGACAATGGCTAGCATCCAAAAATATTTGTCGACAAAATTCTCATCGGTTATTTCGTCGCGACTACGGGAATGTTCGTCCGTTTGTTCGCGTTCGTTTGCCAAAAAGGAGGTTAGAAGAGAAAGAAGTAAGTCGGTACGGTGTGGTGGTAGTCATCTTTTCTTTCCTTACTTTTCCAACCATATCCCACATATGTGCACACATAAGTATGCAGTTTTCATCTACGGAAGAGAACGAGGAGACATCTCGGTAGAAGAATTTATTCTTTGGTCCACTTCAACGCTCGACCTCATCGTGACTCGATTCGCGAACAATGCACCACCACCGTCTTCTTCTCTATATAACTTGTTTTCTATTCTCATCGTTCTTCCTATATCGCGTCCCATGATTATACGTGACCGGCACATTTTCGCGATTGACTTCCTCCAAAAAGAAACATATCTCTCGATCGCCAAATCGAAACGCTGTAAGAATGGAATCTTGATATGTCTCGAGGTACACTATTTTCTTTCTACTTTATTTTCTTTGTATGATTTAAGATAAGTGTCTGCCTATTTATTTTTGCAATGTATTATATTTCCTTTTTTCTTCTTCTAATCATTGTGAAATAAATATAAATTACTAATATACAATTTTAATAATGATGATAAACATGATGACGATCATGATAATAATAATAATAATAATAATTTCAAAATAAAAAAAAAAAGAATTTAGAAAGAAATTTATGCAGAATAAAGACGAAAGAGATAAGGATGATGAAAAATATTATAAGAAGATGTTAATTCAACGATCATCGAAATCTCGTCTTTCAACGGAGCAGCACTAGCAAACTGCATTCGCTTCGTTTTGCATATCAAAGCGCAATAATAGCCTGGCAAAAAGGAACCTTGGCGATAACCCGCGCATTAAATGGTAATCCCGCGATAATCGCGAGGTCTACTCGAAAAGTGAAAATCCGGGTGAGTATTTACATTTCACGAAGCACACGCAACTAAAATTCATTCTCTTTGTTATCTTTCTTCTTCCTCCATCATCCTTCATTCTTAACAGGCGAATTCGTTGATATCGTTCAAATGTTATTACGCATAATATATATCTACTATCATTCTCTCTCTCTCTCTCTCCCTTTCTCTGTATACATAAATATAATATAACCCTTTTGGCTTCCTTCACGATGAATGGATATTACGCAAATAAAAATTAAATACGCATTCCACGTGTATGTACCGTGTGTTTAAGTAATGTCGAACAATTCTAAATGTGCAAGAAAGTAGTAGTAGTAGTAGTTAGTTTTTCTGAAGGTAGTTCAGTACGTGGTCCCATATCTAGATGGTTCGTCGAAAGACCCGAATTACCTACTATACCAAGAGATCCTTCAAACTCGTTTCCCCCCTCTCTCTCTCTCACTCTTACTACCATTCTTCTTCGTTCCAACTCCTTTCACCCCTTTTGACTCCTTATCTCTATCGACTTACTCTCTTCTAAACCCTTTCACTACCATCATCAACACTTTCTCCATTCCAAAAGCTGACTTGCAATTACAGTTTTCCAGGGTGGCCTCCCTCCTTTGACCCATGGGCGCTCATTAAAATTACATCAACGTCGGTATATGTAGCCAGAGAGAAAGAGAGAGAGAGAGAGAGA
>NW_014569620.1:605589-640542 GCF_001313835.1 Polistes canadensis
AGAGAGAGAGAGAGAGAGAGAGAGAGAAAGAGAGAAATAATATCAACCAGGATCGCAGCAGAACTAATCATTTTCGAAAATACTTTTACTCGATGAAAGATCTTCGTTGGAAATTCACAATCGAGCTCGATGCTATCGTCGTCGAACTTTCTGATTCAACATCAATGAAATAATTTATTTCGAAAGATAAAAGAAGCCAATGGTAAAATGGTAAAGAAAAATTTCTGCTGTAATTCCCTCTTTCATGCCTTTTAAACAATCCCCTTTAATCCTCGCAATATCCGATTTTACGTATCTTCCGTATATGTGTGTGTGTGTATATATTATACATGTATACGAAACGTGAACATGAAAAATCGTTATCAGTATTTTAATTATCGTACGATGGTAAGATGAATCGAAGAAAATTTTCTCTTTTTAATAAATTATCGTATGCCAATTAGCGAAATAATATTTCAAAAGAAAAAAAAAGAAAAGAAAAAAAAGATAAAAGATAATTAACAGAAAAAGTCTATCTTTTCCAGGGAAATATAATTTTCTATGAGAAAACATTATTTTCAATATTTGCCGCATGACCTAATATTCTAATACGTGCTCACGCGTTCAAAATTTAAATGAAGAAATATCTCGAAAAGAATCTCTTTGCTAAATTGAATATGCAATATGATTTTTATTTTCAAGAAAATATCTATTTTCTTTCTTAATAATATCTAATATATTTTATAAAGGTGAAGTATCAAATGAAAATCATCTTCTATTCGTTATATTTTCATGATATGAAAATAATCATCAAACTTATTTATTCGAGAACTCTCTCCGTTCTCTTTCTATTTAAAATGTAAACTAAGCTATCGGATATCATGGTAAAAATATAGCATGCAAGTTTAGATCGCGGTATAGTTGATTATTCAACTA
Organism: Polistes canadensis; assembly: GCF_001313835.1. Taxonomy (NCBI): domain Eukaryota; kingdom Metazoa; phylum Arthropoda; class Insecta; order Hymenoptera; family Vespidae; genus Polistes; species Polistes canadensis. Next base: position 606,505 of record NW_014569620.1, read on the forward strand.
AGTGTCAGGTTAAGTCGGGATAGAGTATGCATAGTGTGGCTGATTAGTCAGCTGCTTCTCTGTACGATGTCGTATTTGATTTACTTGTATTGTTCTCTCAGTTAACTGAAGATATAGTTCGCTATACAACGATCTAAACCTATTTGCTATAAGTTTGAAGAATATCAAATTACACGTTGATATCATTGATAACTCGAGTCTGTTATTTCTCATTAAAATCTATCGAATAACAAGGTCCACTTTTCTTCGAGAGAAAATTCATTTTCTTTCCAGCTGGAAAACAGATTATCGATGTATGTAAGTACTCTCTTCTTTTCTCTCGTAGTTCCACGAAGTTTTAAAAAAAGAGAAAAAGAAAGAAAGAGAGAGAGAGAGAAAGATGAATTTTATCACTTCTTGCGCGAATATCAACTGACGAGAATTGCTGTCGAAGTTCGCTTTCGACCTCGATAACCAGGAAAACGTGTAAAACCCGTGGAAGAAAGTGCACGTCGTAGCTTGTTCGAGCAACCTCGAAAAATTCAACGAACGATGCTCGTATATTTACTTGTAAATATCGTATGGTAAATCGACGTCCCAGCTTATTTTCCGAGCATCAATGAACGCGCTAGGATTTCCTACGTGATCAAATTTTTTCTCGACAAATTTCAAGATTTTACAAAATCTACGAGGAATATCTCTTATTTTTGTATGTATTTACGATGAAAAACGATTATATGAGAAATAAATTGTTGTTTTAAAAATGAGAAATACCGGCCAAAAGTCTGGAATAACACTTTATATATTTGGAGAAGTAAGAATTTAATAAAGAAAAAAAATGAATACCTTGAAAGTAATCGAGATAAATTTATTTATCCACAAAATTCTATGAATAATATGTTTTATAATTTGCATGTATTTTTAATCAAAAAATAAATACTTTCCTTTAAAATTTCTTTTTCATCGAAGAAACCGTAGAAATTGAAAAAAAAAAAAATGTTCTAGTTGAAAATAATCTCATTCAAAATATTGTCTTAAATTGGATGTATAAGTTATACAAGAGTATTATAAACATAAAAAAAATGCTTAATCCTTTCCTTACATTATACTTTGGCGAGTATCTTTCCACACAAATTTGCTCATACATAAGTATCGTCGCATGATACGATCCCTATATTGGTTCTTAGCTTAGGCGACCCATATATTATGGATATGTAGTAACCTAAGAATTACGTATCTTTAAATATAATTCAACTTATTAATATCTGGTGTCATAAAGATAGAGAAAATTCCAAATTGATTGGTATATTAGATTTTGATGGAAATCAGCAAGTGATTTGAAACTTTTGGCCGGTAATATACATATTCTATCTAATAATTATTTAATGGTAGATAACATGATGCATAATATACATATTAAAGTGAACAAATGATAAAGCATAATCGAGAATGACGATCGATAACGAAGTAAATGCAAAGTTATTCGATATCGAATTATCTTCTCAACTTTCCGTCATAGGCAGTTACTTAGAAAACTTCGTTAGGATGACGGTTACGTCGGAACTTTCTTTGCGTTAGATAAAGATAAAAATGGACAAAAAAAAAAAGAAAAAGAAAGTTAACGTTATTATATCGTGATAATAAACGACACAGTCACCGTCATGATTTTTTATTTTTTTCTCTTACAAATATAAGATATTAAAGAGTAATTTATTACGACAGCATCTAGTCACGATCAGGTTCGAAATCAAAAATAAAAGAAACACGTGTAATGGTTGGTGGTGCATCAAACGATTCACATTTATCGCAATTGAAAGTGAAGGCCCTCGAGATGGATTATCAAGACGTATACGTCTGCCACGAAAACGTCCCTATCTTATTTCGACACATAGAGTCATGCAATTCACTACATTTCTCAATTTTTCTACGAAAATTGTCAACCTGTGAGTAGTAAAATTCGAATCGAATGAAATAATACACGTTTCCGTTAAAACGATCGTTTATAATCATTAGATATCTTTACGTTATTTCATTTATCAGCAATCCGGACAAGAATAAGTTTTTTATTTCTGTTTTAATTAATTACTAATAATTAATAAAGAATTTGCTAAAACATACTTTTAACCTCTCCTCTTTGCGTACTATATAAAATAAATGAAAATAAAGTTATTTTTAATAAAATATAATTGTATTATGTTTAGTCCACATACTAAAATAATTTTACATTTGAAAAATTTGGAATAATAAAAATAGTTATTATTTCAATTATGTAAGTTATAATATAATTAGAATTCAGCCATACAAAGTGTATTTAAATGTATGATAAAACTGAATGGAGAATAATACTGTGTATTAAAATTAATCGAAAAAAGTAGTAACATTTTTTCATTTGAAGCACAGTTTTGGTAAAAAATTGTATTTAAAAATTGTAAATGTAAATACCTTTTACTGCCGTTAGATTTATAATAATCGTGGAACGAACCGCATTCAATTAGTCTCTGGACTGTTCATTGATCGTCCTTCTATCCGCATGGCAACGATTTGGAAAATTTAATCTATAACAGTCAGCTGTTGCTGCTGCGACATTGTCACAGTTCGACCGATATAAACAGACTAAACGTAGGATGAATAAGTTGTGAGAGACTAAAGATAAAACATAAATATTGCAGAGATCAGTAAATACGAAAATATAAACGAAAAAAAATGTTTTTAGTTGATAGTTCGATGTATGTACATATGCGTACTTGAATAATTATTTAAATGTTCTCTAAAACGAGTGTCTACAAAAAAATCTTTTTACTCTTTTTTCAAATGATCGTTTAAAAAAAATATTATTTATTTTTTTAATAATTATTATTTCCTTCGAATAAAATATGCCCTTTTATCATATCGATATATTAACTATCTTTATTATAGATTTCTAATCAGAATATAAAAGCCGTTTTTTTGAATAATACAACATTATGCTATTTATGTTTCATTGTTAACAAATTTAAAGTAACGTTTATTTTGAAATTACTAAATGATTAAGTGCTCCATGTGAAAGCATTATGATAAAGTCAATAAACTGGTATTAACTGAAATAAAAATAATAATGATGATGAAGATGATGATAATGATCATTACAATAAAGGTAAAAGATTAATGGTGTTTCTTTATTATCTTGATTGTATTAATAAATCAATCTCGATATTCTAATTATTTTTTACTGATTAAATAACTATAATAAATAATAACTATTAACAATAATTATTAAAATACAGATCAATAATTGAATCATTGGTTAAACTTTAAATAACAAAAATAAAATAACAAAAATAATTATGCCTCTAAACCATTCAACGTTATTAGATTTTCCTAACTTTCGTTGATTATAGTTAAGCGAAATTAAAAAGCGTGAAACATAATACATGACATATTAATCAAAGAACGTTACTGATCTATCTCAATAACTCCATCATTTATTCTTAATTTGAAAACAATGAAAAACACATTAAAACAGTAATAATAAGTACTTCTATTGTTTCTATTTATATGAATAAAGGAAAATCCAAGTTGAATAACGATCATTACTGGAAACTAGCACCCGTATCTATCATGAAATAGAAACTACGAATAGCACGTTGTATATATATATATATACATATACATATATAGTCTTACTTATCTTAATACTTCTTAAAGTATTGCGTGAGAGAGTAAATCGAAAAGAGAGTGAGAGATACAGAAACTGTATAGGAGGATAGTAAGAGAAGAGCATTGTGTTAATTCACCATGAGCTTTGAGAATGCAAAGTTCTAACCCTTCTCTCTCTCATATCGGGTACACGCATCAACCAAAGCAACACGGATATTCTCGTTGTAGCATCTCCTGACTAAGGTACGTATATGTAAGTATACACAACACTCCACCCTCTCTATGTCGTTTCGAACGGTACTATACGACTTCGTCCTATTGTTAGTTTCGCCTATTGTTGAAAACAATTTCGCAGAGCTCCCATAGAAAGGGCGTGCGGGTTTCGTCGGCGGAAAATGTCTCGAGCGAGTGCTCGCTCGTACGCGATACGCGGAAATCGCGTATTTTACGTTGTTGCTAGATGTCTCTTCTCTCTTCTCTATCATTTCTCTTCCTTTTCTTTCACACACACGCACAAACACACATACACATACCATACACACACTTTCTCTCTCTCTCTCTCTCTCTCTTTCTTACTCTTTATCTATTATTTTTCTTTCTAAATACACATATTCCTCCTTTCTCTCTCTCTCTCTCTCTCTCTCTCTCTCTCTCTTTCTCTATTACTAACTTTCTCTATTTCTAATTCTATCTCACTTTAAATCATGTCGTACAACTACCGGTGATGCTGGCAACAGGCCGCCTGACGACCACGAGATTCACCAATAATAATACATCAGCTGAAATAACCGAATGTCCTGGGCTATTGGCTTTTTGTCGATGCAATAGATTTCACCGAAATATAAATCGTCCGGCGGTACGGTAAATTAGTCGTGACTGCGAATACGATATACATATCTACCTACCACGTCTATGGGCAAATCCGTAAACGTGTTTCGACGCTTCGTATCCAGACTCGTGAGCCTGGAATGATTCCGTTGAATCCGTTTTGTATATTCGAATTCTCTTTAGCTAGAGATCTACCTTTAGATGATGGATCGAATTACTTCGTGAAAAGTAAAATTATTTCTACCTTCTCAACGATCTTTTTATCGTTAATCTTTATAATATCATTCATATTCGATTTATCCATAGCTTCGAATTATTAATATCGATCAAAATCATTAATGAAATTGAGTTTGTTTAAAGTAGAAGAAATTTATAATATATTTTATAAAAGAATATAATAGAGTTGAGATTTGTATGGGGTGGAATTTAAAAGTCTTTAGAATCTGACAAGAAACTGTAAAGAAATTGAAAATAGTATAAGTTTAAGATAAATAATAACAGGAAAGGTATAGATTGTTTAGGAAAGTTACAAAGAAAAAACAGAAGTAACAAGTATGCAATATAGGATTTTGGGTCAAAGAAACTGTAAAAAATAGAATAGAATAGGATAGTCGTATAAAAGCCAATCAGATGATTGATTATGAGTGCGAGTATAAATGGAAAAAAACGAATGGATAAAATAGCTTATAATTGTAATTAGGAAATTGTAAGCCAAATCCTATAAATGACTGGAAGGGGGGGAGGGCAGAGAAAGCTGAATAAATATATTATTTTATTATTATGTATGCATTTAGGTATTATAGAGTTTACCAATCGATGAAATTACATACATATGCAATAACAATATCTACATATTTTTAAGCTCGCTTATTATCATATTTGATCACTTACTGATTTAAAAAAAAAACAAAACAAAAAAAACAAAACAAAAACAAGAAAATGTTACGTGAAAAATCGTCGAAGCTGTGGGGATGATGAAACGAAGCGAATTTTCATGACGTGGGGAATACCAGTCTCTGATGAAACTTTACGGTAGAAGATCCGTCGAATTTACGGCATGCCAAGGCATAAATCGATGCCATACAACGTCGAAAGTGTAAGTGTCTCGTATAAACGAACCCCTGCAATCTGTCCGTGCCGGTTTAGAAGGCGAAACAACGCGCTTTCATCTTAAGCCTTCTTATACTTCGTCGAGATAAATCGTCGAGAGATACTTTTCGTCGATTAACTTAACTCTCCCTTTTTTTTATTTTTTTCACTACAATCAGATTAAGATAAGAACGATGTAAAAATGAGTATATTTAAGTATACTTATTTTTCAAACGTTTTATAAGGTTTATAAATGATTGTAGATATTTATTTGAAATATGTTGAAAATTTATAGGAAAAGTTTTGTCGTTCATTTTTTAATTAAAAGAAAAAAAAAAAAAGAAAAAAAAATACATTCTCAATACGACAAATCATACTTAATAATGAGATTATAAAAACATTGATTTACAAAATTTATAAGAGAACATACGTGAAAATACAATGGTAAAATGATGGAGCTATTATGGATAGATAAAAAAGAATGACATTATTCGACAGAATTTTCCGATAGATCTAATATTTTGAATATTTGAATATGTCGGGTTATCGACAACCGGCATTGGATTTTATTTTGAACGTGTAAATCCGTTAAAAACGAAAAATGTGTGATAATAAATTCTTTTTATATATCTTTTATATTCTATACAGAGATTTTTATAAAAATGATATTTTATATATATAATGTAAATATTATACATGCAAATATATTTATTCATGAACATTGAATTTATTATAGATTTGTATCGAAAAAATAAAACTATGTATTAATTAACAAATTATAAAATTTCCAAATATGTTTAATAAAGATAAAAGTAAATGGCAAGAGAAAAAGGTAAATAACAAATGGTTAATAATCGTCCACGTCTAACGGCTATAAGAATTGTTTGCACGTGATTGTTATGTCCGATCTAACTTTTTCAATTCCATCGAATCGCGTCGAAGCGATCACGTGCAAATCTCGATGACTCGACTATAGGGAAATGACGAATGTACGTTTTACGATCGGCTGCCTAGCATTATCGGTTTTGCAAATCTACGGGGGAATGGGGGATAAAGCCAAAAGGTTATGCATCCACAGTAACATTGAAGATACGATAATGCACATCGTTTAGTTCGATATGACGAAAACGTGCATATGACGCAAAACTAACGAGAAATCGTTCGTAAAGCGATCAACTGCAGATACGCCGATATATGACTGTTAAATAATTGTCGAACGACTCCAAACACACTCGTTCCAATATCAACAATACTTCTGCATGATACCGAACCGATTCTCAGATTTCAACTTACTCGTTGATTGTCCGTTCGTTATTTAGCTATTGTATTCTTATGACGTATACGACGTGTAATTATATAACTTATCAAAACATTGATACGAGATTAATGTTGATCAAGTTTCTTCGAAAATTTCTATATTTTTCAATGATATTTAATAAACATTCAAACATTAGCAATGAGTTGAGATCACTGTAAATACAGTGTATACGGATATATGATAATATAAACTTTATGGTAAAACATTAAAAAGAAATTGAACATAGAATAATATTTGTTTTTAATAATAATAATAATAATATTTATAATATTCGATATAATTTAAAAGTATTTGAAAAAACAATGGCGATGATATTTTATTTGTTATTTTAAGACGAGTCTATGAGTATCGTACAATGGAAAATGTGATGCTCGTAAATAAATTCACGAATAAAAAGTGATTATGATGATCCAACCGTTCATCGATTTTGAATTGGACATCGAACGGAATATAGTATAATAGCAGGCAGCAGGGCTCACCATAAACGAGTATTCGTTTTCAAAGAATCGTTTCAAGCAAGAGATGGAATATGCGAATCGACATGCGAGAAAGAGAAATTTATTCGATGTGCTTGGCCCGACACGGATTCCGAGGGATAAAGGTATCAGAACGAATTCAATGAAGAGAGCCTATCGGTGTCCTTTATTAAGGAACCTTTGAGCCCTTCTCTGATCGCTCGACATAAAAAATACTGAAGCAAAGGGATCTCTCACATTGGCGACATATAAAATCGATTACCGTTCTCGATAACCGGAGAAAAGGAAACGAATCGGGTTGGTTACTATCTTTTTACTGTTCCTATCAAAAAGATGATTACGATTTTTTACTCTCTCTCTCTATCTCTCTCTCTCTATTTTTGTATTTCGAGCAGCTCAACGAAATTGCTTATCCGATTTAACATTCAAAACGGCATATTAACTTCATGGAAGGTCTATCTTTCGTGTAGCTATTAATTTCCAAGTCATAAATGAGCGGCCATGAAAAAAATATAAAACACAAAGATAAATCATAAAGAATGAACAAATGAAAAATAATAGTTACAAAAAAGAAAAAAGAGAATGCGATGATTCCAAAGACTGATTATACGTGTATCATACTAATCAACGACTAGTTTGTTCGATAAAAAATAAGAAAGAACATCATTGAAACGTGAAAGCTACGAAAGAAGTGTGAGAAAAGGCATATACCTATCAGAAGAAGATATTATGGTTAATGTCGTTATCAATCGGTTGTCGGTTACTTGATGAAAAAGATTTTCGATAGAGTCTTGTGAAAATTCTAAGAGAACACGAGAATGTTAAAATAGAAGCACGAAAAAAAGATGAAAAAAATGATAAAAAAGAAAAAGAAAAAAAGATGAATTAAATTAGTGTCGTTAGAAGGTATTCGAGCATCTTGGATATTGGCCTTGATAATGGGCTATTCTCGTAAACGCTTGTTTACTCTCTCTTTCAGTAAACCCTTGAGAGTATTCCTCTTTATCCTTCATTTTCTTCTTCTTTTTCTTTACTCTTTTCCTTTCCTCGATTCGTTTCTACCAGCTAACACAGCGATCCTTCTTAACTCATCTCGTTAAATCGTGACGTGGGGATGAAGTCATCCGGTTTAAAACGCGACACGTTGTCAGAACAAAAAGGTATACAAGGAAAACGAGAAAAACGACGATGATGACAATAATAACTACTCATTTCGAGCACAAACATGTGTGTTCTCTAATTAAACAGTTTCGGTATAAAAAAACGTTTTTACTAATTCGTAATTGTATGGTAGAGAAGCTGATACATACGCTTGTTCACGTATATTCCGCAAAGAACACTTTTAGAAAACTTAATGAATTAATTAAAGTTGTAGGAATTAAAATATTAATAATTTAAAGTTCTTGGGAAATATACATAAGTGGGATTTGCGTGAATATAGTAGGTTGTAAAAGGACTATAATTTGAATTATACGACTTTGAAATATTCGCCGATATCTTATATTAATATACGAATGTTTGAGAAGAAACTGAATATATTTATTAATAATAGTGAACCTCCAAAGTAACAATTGTACAAAACGAATAACATATCATAAAGATTTTTCAACATACTTAATATTCACATTCACCGAATATAATATAATATAATCAATAACTATCAATTCAGTTCCTCATCAGCATATTTGTAATATTTTCAGATTAACGTCTCATTGGATTTGGAAGAAATAGTATGAAGAAAAAACAATAAAAACAAGAAAAAACAATCTAATCTGAAATGTCAAACGCACGAAGAAAACATTGAAAGAAAACGTCAAGGACTTCTCATCGTACTACAATTTCCCTGACAATTTCATCTTTTATTCGGTGAAATTTTTCGATGCTTTTCGCGTGGTCTTGTGCGTTTGGCTTTAAAGCAACGGGACTATGGCAGAGGGAAGCAGGCATGGTTCGAAGTGTAGCCGAAGGAAAAAAAGCTTTATAAATAATCCGAATTGCTTTCGACAGCTCTTGTTGTCACCCTCACCGCGTCGACGAGATCAACAGCAAGCTACGTTGCAACTTTCGCAAATGTATTTCTATTCCGTGTACCACATTTGGAAATGTACGAGGATAGCTCATTAATAAGAGAAATACATTTCCAACGTGAATCTTGGCTATCTCATTTTGATACGACTGTTATAACTCACAAGGATTTATATATTTTTTTTCTATTTTTCTTTATTGTGCTGTAATACTTTTATAAATCGTAAAAACATAATTATCGTTAAAAAAATCATATAAATCATTCAAAAATTCTTACCCCTGATATAGTCAATTTTTAAATACCCATTATAATATACTTACGCTATGTTGGTACTAAAAGAACAAAAAATATTTCATTTATTTAAGCAAAATCATTGTCACATTCAATTTTTGTAGTCTCTTCCTCTCTTGACAGATATCGACGTTTATTATAAATTACATGACGGATAAAGAGAAAATATCAAAAAAAAAAACAATACTTTAGAAACACCTAAATAATAGCAAAATAAAAAAAAAAATTAAAAAAAATAAAAAAAGCAAAAGAACGAAAGGGAAGGCATATTCTTTCCCGTGACGTCGAGATATGTCAAAAGCAGAGTTTCCCACGCCTAGAAGGCTTCTTGTTCCGTTTGCACATCTTCGCCCTTTTCTTTTTCCTTCTCCTTCTTTTGCCTCCCCTTCCCCCAACCCCTCCCAATCTCCACCCACCCACCACTTTTTCCTCCTCCTCCTCCTCTATTTCTCTCTCTCTCTCTCTCTCTCTCTCTCTCTTTATGGAAAGTAGAAAAATTTCCATGCGCTCCATTTCGGATGTCTTTCAAATGGGTATCCATATTCGTAGATATAGCATCACACGTACCTAGCGTACCGACAGTACGAATGGGAAACGCGAATGCTAACATTTGTCTAGTGTCCGACTTTTAAATAGAGATGCGAATCACGATATCACTACGACGGCGATGCCTTTACGAATGAGTAAGTTGGACGTTGTGCTTCATTCTACTCCTTCGATGAATAAATACTTAGGAAACGTGCTCGTCGTTCAAGAAATTCAACTTTTTTTTTTTTAGCATGTAAAACGTAAAAATGTATAAAAGGTAAGAGAAGAATTTTTTTTCCTTTAAGAAATAATAAAAATGTAATTAAAAATGAAACGTGAAAACGTTCATTCGTAAAAACAACGGATTAAGAAATGATTTAATTCGAAACGTTGCTATTATATCATTCAATTTGAATAAATTGATTTATTCTCTTCGAAAAATGGAGAAAAGAAAAGAAAAGAAAAAATATAAAAAAAAAAACAAATAAAGAAGAAAGTAAATAAAAGTAAATTAAAGAAAAAAGAAAAAAAAAGATACCCCGCACCGCTCTTTTTCCAGTTCCGTAAAGCGAGCGACGAGACGAGGAATTTGTAGAGGGTACTTTCGGTTATCCTAAATTCATACATCTTCACGATGCCGTCTCGCACCTTTATCGCGACTCGTCATCACGGTTCATCACCCGCGAAACGCTCGATTTTATTTCATTCCGCGTTACCCTCCCCTCGTAACCTTCTCTCCCTCTCTCCCCCTCTCTCTCTCTCACTTTTATACTTTTCCACCGTTCATGCTAGCGAAACCGTTTCATCATTCGTCAAGCGTTTCGCTTTAGCAAGCGATTCGCATTCGCGGTAAAGAGGCGTCGATGCGTGAACTAGAGGGGAGTAAAAAAAAGAAAGAAAGAAAGAAAAAGAAGGAAAAAGAGAGAGAGAGAGAGAGGGAGAGGGAGAGAACGAGAAGGGGGAAAGGAGAAACTTGCTTCTCTCTTCCGGATCTTCTCTCCCCGAGTCTCTTTTTCCCTATATTTCTACCCTCAACGAGACGCCTCTCGCATCCGACCTCAATACCTCCTCCACCATTCCTCTTTTTCTTTTTCTCCCTCTCTCTCTCGCTCTTCCATGTTTTTTTTCTTTCTTTCATTCCTCCTCTTCATCTTTCTTTTCTCCTTTAGATATACATATACGAACTTATATACCATATACTGACACATAGACGCACGCGAACGCGCGCGCGCGCATCTTCGACGACTCGTCTTCAGACTTTGATCCACCAGTAAGTTTCTACCAATGCGAGATGAAACTGATGGAAAGGAGTTGTAGAGTTTCTTGAAATGGGAAACGAATGAGTGGATCTATCCTTTTCCGCGCTAGGAAAACCCTTTAGGATTTAGCAACCCTACGATCCAAGTGTACTTTAACCGTATGAAATGTTAGACCTTTTACTAGATTTCAATATTTTTATATATGAATTTAAATTAGCCAGTACAAGCATACCCTTTATATATATATATATGTTTTTTATATATCGGTGTTAAGTCGTATAATTCGATTAATTCGTGAAATAACTAAGTTTTACATCAAATAATTAAGCGTTTATGGGAAAGTAGATAAAAAAATATTTAGTTTAGGATCAAATTATCATTTCATACTTGAATTATTCGCCTCTTGTAAATTCATATATTATATAATTGAAGTATTTAATTCTGGCTTCTTTCATACGTTAACTGCTCAGCTTTTTTATTTCATGTAATTGACACGAATTAATGAAATTAACAAATTAACGTTATCGTATCAGGTCGCCAAGAGGCGATTTTGACGTGAAAAAAACGAAAAACGTGAAAGACCACCGAAAAAGTTTGAAGACAGCGTATTGCAAGCATTGTTGGATGAGGAAAACGCTTAAATACAACAATAATTCGCGTATCAATTAAACGTGACACTTTATTACTTGACTTTTTTCTTCTTTTATCTATCATTATGGTTTATTTAACGATCTCGTTCATTCGTGTTTTGTGAAGCAGTAAGCGAATATAACTTCGCACCCACCCGATAAAATATCGTTCGTCATGAAAGAACGTTCATAACTAAAGTTTTGACGAACGTTTCTTTCTTTTATAGCTTTCGAGTTGTTCGCGCTTGAGATCTCTAATACCATTTTCTTTTATGAATAACCGTCTTATAACAATAATTAACGATCCAATTTCCTGACGGTTTTTCTTATTAGTCAAACACGGGCCAACAGAATTCATTGAAAAACAATTTCTTATTCGTGAGGAATTAGAATTATATGCTCGAATGAAGAATTTAATTTTCCATTTTCTGGTCAGTTGGAATGATTTTTCTCGAGTTTCATTTTGTTATGAGGGATAGAGATTTCTTTACGATAAATTAACTCAACATAGAAATATACAAGATTAACTAATACACATCCGAGAGCATTAAATGAGTTTCTTGCAAGTTTCACAGGCGTTCCTTTCGAAGGGACAGGCATCGGTCATAAATTTGCTCGAATACATCCGATTATTGGTACGCGGGCAGGCGGGATACTATTTGCGACACAATACGAGATGATGCAGGAGTTCCTTGGGTAAAGATTTATGAAGCAATACTAAGTCTGGCACTGACCCAACCGGCCAACAAGTCCACCGATGCTCGACACGTCGAATAAACAAATACGGAAAAGGGTGTATACTTCCCATCTCATACCTCTTCACCCTTGTTCCATTTAGATGAATAATTTCTACAATCCAAATTTCTACATCCTTTTCCTTATTTTATCTTATATTATTTTATTTTATAATAACACTTTATTGATTAATTTACATTGAATAATTCGAAAAAATGTTTTAAAAAATCAAACAATTACACTATACTATATATGCACATACATGTTTTTATATTAAATATAAATGAAAGATGTAATATTACTACTGATGAATCATGTTCATGAAAGAAAGAATACACATCACCTGGACGTAATATCACTACCCTTCAAAGAGAGCAAAATTTTCTCTTAAAATGCATCTCCTTTATCATACATCCACAAAGTGCAATATAATTAATATATAAGTATTAAATTCGTTCTCATAGATGAATGATTATCACATTGTTATAAAAATTTGAAGATTGTGGAGGATGTGTATCGTTTACGCGGCATACGTGCGGAAACGTGAATACGCGCGTATGCGCATAAAGAAAGAAAAAAAATAAAAGGAAGAAAACTTTCTGGATTGTATCCAACACTTCGGTAGTTTCGTATAAGAGCCCATGTTCCTAATATTCTACGATATTCCCAACCTCCTATTCATTCTTGCTACTGTATAGCTTTTAAGTATGTATGTATACGTGTGAAACAAATGTTTAAGAATCAGTTACAGTGTTACTCCCACGTAAAAGTGTGCCAAAGGAAAGGCAAGTAAAAGAAAGGTGCATTTTGTGTTCTATCGTTTATTCTCCTTTGTTCTGTAACAATAATCCGCCATATTGTTGAATTGAAACGTTCGAGCGTCTTTGATTGCTACAAGGAAAACTTCGAACGTGACGTACTTGAGTGAATCATCCTTAACTATCCTTACCCTATCCTTATCCGGTTCTTTTTCTCTAAATTAGATCGTTCGATCGTTAGCGTGTTTCTCTCTCGAAGATCAAAAGTACGTGATTTCAAACAAAGAAATGTGTTCATTTGAGAGTCAACGGAAAATAGTGGAACGAAGTGTAACTGAAGATATATTATATTTCTCGAAAAAAAAAACGAGAAAATATTGTTCATTTTTGCGATTCGAAATACGAAGGAAAAAGTTCGACTTTAACAAACGAAGAAAGTTGCATCTTCGCGAACGCGAATAAATGCGAAATCACCTTGATAATATCTTGTGATCGATCTATTAAAAAGAAAGAGAAATAAAGAAATGAGACAATGGTAAGATCAAAGGACAAGATCAAAAAGAAATCTTGATACTTTTATGGCAACGATAGATATTCGTTTCCTTTCTGTCAAGGATGAACTATCGCAAAAGTGATCATAATCTACCTTTTAGTCACTCAAGCGTTATAGAAAGTAGTACACTCTGTATTAATCTTACGGTTCAAGTGCATAAACAATACTCATTTTTTTGCCAGTGAAAAGTTTTATACTGAATATACAATCCTCTTTTTTGCAATAAGTTCAAATTAGTATTAATACGTCGAGATAGAAAGAAAATAGAAAAATTAATAAAAGATAATAATATTCGTAACTCGTAATAGTATATCCAATTTCCAGCAATATCGAGACTATCTCTCTCTCTCTCTCTTTCATCATGCATCGTATTAGATAAACGTTTATTAAGTCGAACTCACAAGTAGTAATAACTTGATATTGCACGGAGTAATGTCGAAGCATCCATTTCCTTCTATCTCTATTTCCTTCTCTTTCACTCTCTAAGTAATCAAATTGGTTCTATCCTTGCAGATTCGATTATGCTAGCTAGTAAACGCGAAAATGGCACTTAAGGCTAAAGCCCATCCTTCGCACTTATGCGTATATTGACATATGACTAATCAAGACGCTTCAGTATACCTTACTACTATAACATTAACTAAGTAAAGAGATCGAGTTGTTTCTTGATCTAAGGAATCATAGATGTATCAATAAATTTAATCCATTTCGAAAAAAAAATCTTTCAATTTTGTATATAACTAAATATTCCTAATTTTTCTTCTTTTTATTTTTTCAATTTTCTTCATTTAAAGTAACAAAGTATCTTCATGGTATCTTCGTAATATTTTTATAGTTCTATATACTTTCTCTCGGTAACAGAATAGATAATGAACTTTTCATAGGTTGTTCGTGAAATTTTAAGCTACATGTAATTTACCATAAGTCATTTTAGACAAAAAAAATGTAGTTAGTGACATTTAGCCGAATATAGACGATATTGATTATTCGCATGAAATATGAATAAACGTAATTTTAATTATCATTGAAACACGAAAGAAACGATTCTAAAAATCGTATAACGTTATATTAAACAAATTGATTTTCTTACAACACAAAATTCATATCTTCGGTAATTCTCTCACATCATTCGATTTTCTTCTCAAACTTGAAGTAATCGATCTTGCGCAAATGCTTCCAAGTTTACCGGCGGGAGATGCGACCAATCTGAATGCCAGCCCTTCGTGGTATCCTGCCGTCGTGATACCACAGTTATTGCATTACTGCGAACGAGCATTCCTCTGGTTACGGTATCCTTGTACTACAAGGAAACTAGTGACAACGGCCTATTCGAGTAGAAGCCGATGATTTTCCGAGCCGATAGATCCTCTCGGTTGACGGAATTCCCAACGGTCAAGGTCATTTTTTCGTTAACTCTTAATTAATCGAAATAACTTAGGATATGGTTGCACCCGTTATTTTAAGAATGTCGTTCATTCATTATCAAACGTTTTCAAATAATGAACTACGAAGAAATAGAATTCAATATCTATTTATATATATATTACTTCTCTACATTTATATTAGTATACTTTTCTGCATCTAACATGCAACTAAAACAAAGCTGAATTGCAGGTACAAAGAAATTACAAATATACGAAGAAATATTTTAAAAATTTATATAATATATATATTAATAATATACGAATCCTATATTTATAATTTCTTTAAAAATCCTACTACTTTTTATCTAATCCAAATAAAAATTGATATAATTATCTCTGGTATATAACTTAACAACGGTTCTACACCTATCTTTTCTTTCTAACAGGAATTAAACAAAAAGTAATACAATCATACACAGTATAATATATCATCAATCTTGATTTCGCGAATTCGTTCGATAATAAAAACGGAAAAAGACAAACACACTATGATATTTTGAGAGAGAAAGAGACTCCTTATGAGTCAAAAGACCATCAGTATCACCGTATTTCATTGTGTAGTTGTTGACTGTGAACGACCGATTTGTCGGTACGCAGAACATTGTGTCATTGTGAATGTAAATTCTCTCTGTCTCTCAACGATTAAGTCGATGCCGAACTCTCCCTCGTTGAATAATGCTATACAAAGAAAGAGAAGGAAAACGGAGAGCTAAAGAGAGAGAGAGAGAGAGAGAGAGACGGAGAGAGAAAGATCGTATTTAAACAACATCAAGAACGAACAAGAATCGTCCTTTTAATGTTATTCTAAGGAAAGCAAAAGCAGAGAATCCTCTTACAGAATATTATTCACTTCAAAACCAGTCATCGCATTATCCATGGTTCTAAGCACCAACGGCTCTATGGTTCCATAAGATTATTCGACTCTACCCATTAAAGTTTCAACACTTCGTTAGTCGGAATAATGAATTATTAATATATATTTGAACATTTCAAAAGATGAATATTTTCGAGTAATATCAATTGTATATTGACATGAACTAAAATTTAATTTTAAACATTATATATTTGTATGGATTCATGCAGACCATACACTGTACAGATAATATAATTCAGTACTCAACAGTTTCCAAGAAAACGAACGAAAAACTTTCACAAATATACTTATATACCAATTCATATTTCAGATAGAAAAATATATTATTTATAGTTTAATTAAAAAAAAATTATAGGAAAGATATACACTGATGGGCTAAAAATTTCTAAACCTGAAAATTTTTGAACACAGCACGAGGAAAGCTACAAAGTTTTGAGCTTAATACAAGGATATTTGACTTGATTTATTTTATTATGTTTTATTATTATTATTATTATTACATTTATTTATTAATTATAATAATATAATTACCTAATATTAATATAATAAATAATATTTTTTGTAATTTTCTCAAAACTCTTACTTATTTTTGTTATCCACGTTAAATTTTTATATAAATGCTTTATATAGCATAATAACAATAAAGAGAAAACTAACTAATTCGATGACTGAAATAAAAATATCAAGTCACGATCATTAAAGAAACTTAATAAGGATATAGAAACATACGTACAATATATAGATAAATAGATTGCAAGGGGTATATATTGAATTCAAAGGGGGTGACGCCTGTAGAAAGGAAGAGCTTCAAGACATACATACATACATACATACATACAACTTGAATCGTACCGCACGTATTACGAAGGAAATACGTAGATACGTACAGGATTTGTGTATCCATAGATAACGAGCTTCCTCTCTTGCTCGGCTCCCTGTTACCGCTAATGAGCTACCGTTCTGTTTTCTGTTCCTCCGTGTATAAAGGTGAGCCCAGCCGGTGCACTCTCACTACGGTTGAAACTGCGAAAGCTTGGGACGACCCGCCTTTATATTGGCATTCATTGAAAAGGAGATCCAAGGAACGTGCACGTGTTTCTCTATATTTATATATATATTCGTGTATGTATGCATATAAAAGCAAACACATTCCTCGATTTACACTAATATCTTTCGACTCTTTCATATTTTGTGCGTAGATCAGTTAGGTGTGAATATTCTCATCCAATTGTATATGTAGATGTTTATATATATATATGAATCTTTATTTATATATATATGTGCATATAACTCTATCTATCTATACTCGGTTTCTCCTTTACCAGAAGTCACATCAAATCAAGCAACCAGCTTTTCGCACTTACCAAATTCCTCCCTCTCTTTCTCTCTCTCTCTCTTTCCTTTCCACTTCTCTCCTATCATTTCATCTCTTCTCATCATCCCCGTCGCGTGTTTAATTTGATGGGCGAGAGAATTTCGCTCGATCGTTCACGAGATTTCGCAGATTTAGCTACGTATCTTTCTATGGGAAGGTCCGCTGCTCGTTAACACGAAAAACGGAGAAAACAAGAAGAAAACGTTAAATCCTTAAACGTGCTTGAAATATTTCCCGAAAATAATATATGTCGCGTTGCAGCAGCGCATCATTACGATACTTTATCTATATTTTACTTTTTCTTTTTCGAATTTAACAATGAATTCATTCGATTGTACAAGATAGTTCGAATTTTTTTTTCTAAAAAACAATCAAAGATTCTCAACGATTCGAATTAGTTCAGAGACGTACCCTTGAAATCTATTTGAGATAGAAACTTACGCTGCAATATTCGAGAGAAAGGCTACTCACATAGCTTTCGCCTAAAGTGTAACTCGGTAAAGCAAACGGGCAAACTCCAATTACAATGACCGGCCATTCGAATTTCAAGCTTAACCGCGGTCAAGCACGCGGGTTAATGTAATCCAGCGTTAACTATGGACTCCCAAATGGTAAAACTGCCAGGAAAAATCGATCGGTCGCATTTTTCAAGCTAAAGATTTCAATGTAATTATTATCGTTTAAAAAAGAGTTAACTTTGTACAGAATCACACGAAAATAATACAATTAAGTGAAATTAAACAGTTCATTAAGAAATAAGAAAAACAAATGGAATAATACGTCACACATTCGTCGTGATAAATTATGTACAATATTTAATCATTATAATACGCGATTTGATTAGACAATAGTCATGATCAAGGAGTATATTATAAGTCAAACGTGAGAAATAACATTATTCGTTCAAATAAATGCCAAATTATTCCTCCGCGAATTCGAATATTATCTCAGCTTAATTAATTACAATTCCCCTGTGAGCAATAAGACGATGACTCAACGTCGTACCCCCCCCCTCCCCTTATTCCTTATACCTCCGTTTAACGACCATATTCTAGAACAGTTAATTGCTCAACGTATAACGGGCGTGAATGAAATAATTAACGATGACGATATGTCAACATTGAAACATACGGAGAAAACCTGATAGAGAGGGAGAGAGAGAGAGAGAAAACAAAATATATATATATATAATAATATATAGCTTATAATAAATTATTTTCATTTTAATCTTAACAAACTAAAATATTAAAATAAAAAAGAACAATAGATAGATAAATTGTTCAACTATCTCACTATATTTAATTCCTTTAACTAGTAGTTTGTGCATTCGTAATCAAGCGAGCAAAACAGAAGGATAAAAATTTGTCTTATCTCGCCCGTCGTCTTCGTCGAACTCTACAGCCTCTTTTACGTACAGACCGAAAATGACGAGAGAAGTGATGCCGTTCTCTATGAGGTATACGTTCTTTTAACGTGCATCTTAAGCGGCAAACGAGAACGTTTGTTGCCGTACAGCCGCCTCAATTTCAAAGCAGTAGCAAGACTATTCAAGCGTTTAAACGAGTCGCTGCTACGCAAACGTTGTTAATTGCTGAGTTGAAACAGACGTCATCAGAAGTTCAAGTTCCAGGACAACGCGTTGAAAATGTTCATCTGTTCGTAGAGATGACAAGAAGAGGAAAAGGAAGACTTGACAGACCAACAGAGATAACTTCGTTTAAATATCATTGACTTAATTCGTTACATCGAATATATCGAATAATTTGAGACTTTAAATCTTTAGAATATATATGGTTAAAAAGTAAATATTAAATTTGTATTATATTTAAAAAAACACATTAGTTACCGGCAGTGAAATGTACATACAAAACAACACCGATCAATTTGAATTCGGATTTTTAGGTAATGCCGGTGTGAAGGAAATAAAATGAAAACTTATGAGATCATTTCTTCTGCAAATTGTTAATAATAATGTAAATTATAATCGACTACGTATAAGTTATGTGTTAATAAGAAATTAGAGTATATTTTTAAAGTAAATAAATACTTAACAGTTAACTATTGATAATTACACACATTTACGAATTGGAAAAAAATAAAAAAATTAATATTTTTATTTTATTCTAAATTCGTTGACTCTTTTAACGTCATTATTGAACTATCAAATTATTAATTTCAATATTATGATAAATTATTTTACTTTCGTTTTCTCTTTGGATTTCTATGAAGTATCTTTTCTGAATTTTGAAGAATTCAGATATGGTTTGATCGAAAGGTCACCGCAACATCGGACATAGGAATCTTCGGAATGATATGCAATTCTCGTTACACGATGAATTCCTTTCGTATATTGAAATCTCGAAATGATGTCGGCGTATACCAAAAGGTTTTCGAATTCTATCAAATAAAACTGTTTTTTTTTTGAACGACTATTGATTAAACCAATGTGAACGAAAATTAATAATACATACATGCATACATACGTGATAAATCGAGTCTCTTCCTATTAAAAAGAAAACACTGATATAAGCATTACATTCGTACACACATTAATAACTCATTTTCACAGGGTGAAAAATAAACGCGACAATCCAATTTTACTCGTACAGTATAATTCGCAACTCGGAAGTGTTCCAGTTGGATATTTGTGTAGTTAGCCGTATAATTAGAGGTTATTACAATTATTAGGCTTATAAGTTACGACACAGTTTTGCTTTATTTTCTCCTCTCGACATATTTACATCATGCAGCGTTAGATATACAAACTATGTACGAATCGTGAAACGGCTTTATTGACTCTTTACCTACAACCACGACTCTGACTGCGAATAGAGAAAATAGGAGAGGAGATACCAGAAAATGAGTGAGTATATGAGAGAGAACAAGAGTGAAAGAGAGAGAGAGAGAAAGAGAGAATGCGTAGTATATCAGAGTTGGCATAGTGCCACGAACTTTATTATTAACTGTAACTGCGGCTTTACGCGATCCCCGTATAAAGGGATTCGACGAGGCTGAAATTATGTAGCACCTCAACGGCGTTGGTGTTTAGTTTCGGTGCATCGTCGATAACTGACCGTTAATTAGGTAGGTTCAGTAGGTTATCGTTCCAACGATTGAGATACATATACATATACACACACACACCCTCGTATATATACGCATATACACATACCAGAAATGTACCGCGTTATTATTAATCCACGCTCGTAAAAATACACTCGGTCTACTAACGCATCAGGATTGTTTACGAGCGACGAGAGACTGTGTGTATTTTGTTTCACGAACGGTTTATCGAATTTACATCTTGCTTTCGTAGGTAGGATCCCTCCTGCACGTATAAATATATATTCGTGAAAATGAATGGTACTAGTTCGCGAATTGTATGCTTAATCACGTTAAAGTATTATTTTTATTTATTTCTTTTTCTTTTTCTGTCTTTTCTTTTTGGTTTTTTTATTAATCCAGGGGGAATAGACAATTCGTAAAATAATTTAATCGGAAAGAAGCGATGATCGTTCGAAACTGCAAAAATAGAATAAAAAAGAATGCTATAGTTATATATATATATATATATACTCTTCCGTCTATCGAAGTAAACCTATCGTTCTCGCATCGTATCGAATTTTACACCAGTACCAAGCGATCACGTTTCGTACATCTATCTACGTACCAACCTGAGCTTGAAAACAAAGTTACCGTAAATAACATCGGATCCATTTCCTTACCGCAAGTGCGACGCGTTTCTGTTACATGTATTCTGATACACATACGCGTATACTTGTATACTATTATGCGTATTTCTACACGTGTGAGCGGAAATAAACCAACTCTTCGTTCTATCCAAGGAGGCTCCACCACCTTTTGGACTCCCAGCAAAAAAGTTTCACTTCTTTTTCTTTTTTAGTAAGTATATTCACAACTCCCATTCCATTCAAATATAAATTACGATAGAAAATTGAAGCATTTATAGGAGGGATACTTTGTTCAATCAAAAAATTATCACTTTTATCTATTTATATCCTATATAACAAATTTCCATCAAATTCATTATTCATTATCATTAATTATTCATATTGTTTCGCGTCCTAAATGTGCGAAAACACGATTCCTCTAAACTAAATGAATTAATTGATTTTAATCGATTGAATTTAAAATTAATTAATTGAAAATTGTTAATAAAAAAAATAAACATAAGTACTTAAAAGTGACTTGATTTAAAGAATTAATATCTGAATGATCGGTGCTCGATCATTCGATAAATGAGGATGAGGCTATACAATTTTTTTCTGTACTTATTCGGCTGTGGTTTTGAAATTTTCCATATTCTTGAGATAACTGGCACTGCTTTCTTCATAGTCGAGTCCATATGCATTATATTCGGGTTATCCTCCATGGTATTCAACACTTCTTTCCATACAACATCGCGGAAGCAATGTAGATTGTCTGGTGGTTGCAGAACTTTTAAACTACTTCGCCTCTTAACTCGGGAAAAAGCAACGTATAGCATTCCATGCTTGCTCTTTCTCCAACAGTATACCGTGTTCTTCTTATGAAGACAACCACTTCAAATTCAACGAATATTGTAATATGCAACACTAACTTCGGTCTGTAAAATAATCAAATCATTTACATTTTATTTGAATATTTAAACATCTTAAATGACTTTTCTAATAGTTAAACTAAAACAAACTATTTATTGTGTGTGTCATTATTTTTAAACATTTTTATATCAATTTTTTATGTAAACGATCAGTAGTTATGTATACTTCAAAATTTAGAATACAGAAAGGTATATAACAAAATTTTGTTTTTGATATATAGTTTATCAGTTTTACACTGATTAATACACGAACTGTTAGTCTTTTATATAGATAGTCAATATTTAAAATAAAATATCAGTATGTATTCTATATAAATATATAATCCTGATGCAGTCTTAAATAAATACTCACTGTGTATTTAAAATATTGACAAATTGTTATCTATCATATATTGGAAAACATATTCATACATACCGATCATTTCATTTACAAACAATTGATCAAAAACATAGAAAAAGATTGGCCAAATAAATAGGAGGATACCCGAAAATGGTAAACGCAACCCTATATATTCCAATACTTTTTCTTTTTTTTTTTAATAAAATTGGTGAATATGTTAATATACAAATATAAAGGTATCCCTCGTTTAAAATTATGACACGAAAGAGAACAAAACGATCGTTAGGACTCGGCTTCGAACAACATTAATCCTGCTGCCACTTGATTGCAACTAACACGGTCAACAAAACAAAAAAATAAAGCACAAAAGAAACAAAAGCATAGCGTCACATCGCCATGCGACGATCTATGATAAATATTTGTCTAAATATATTCCAATATTCAATATTTTGAATGATTTCTTTTAATATACCCTTTTATTCTTTCTGATTGTAAGTCTTATTCTATCTCTTTGTCTTAACTCATATTTACTTTCTTTTTTAAGTTGCATTTACCTTATTCCGTTTTTGAATCATTTTATGAAATACGTTCTGTTTATTTTAATAATATGCTCGCTTCTTCTATGTGATTCTCAAGTTTAATATTAGCTGTACTAACAATATTACGTATATCCTAATCATATATTAGTTTTGATAATAATGTTATCTTTACTAAATGAATTCACTTATTGTTTGATTATATTTGAATCTCGTTATCTGTTTCATAACATTTGTTTCAAGAAATTCAACTGTGGAAAATATCAAAGAAAGCCTGTAATTATAATAAGTATTTTAAAATTTTAATACATACTCACCATATATAAATAATTTTTATACGCGTTTTTAAAACTCTAGTTTGTTTCCTCTCAAAGCAATTGTGTTTTTCTTCTTCACAAAATAAAAAATATATACTAATCCTTGAGCGAGCATTAAATCCTCCATCCCTTCTCTTTCTCTCTTTCTGCTTATTCTCTTCCCTATTCTCGGTGCATATTCAATATAAAGAAAATAAAAAAAAAAAAAAAATAATGAAAATACGCTATACAGTTCGGAGTGAAGTTTACATACGAAACTGGATTTGATCGAGTGAGAACTGAAAGTTTCACGAGCTCGATGGAAAGGATCCATTGTTATCCTCTCGTATGAATAACTAACGACGTTTAGCTCGCAAAAACCGCTTATTAAGTTTATAAGATTATAACCCTCACAAGAAACTACGATCTAAGAAACGAAGGAACAAGGGGTGCGAGTTTACTCCCCTTTTTTTAAAAGAAATAAAGGAAAATGAAAGGAAAGAGAAAAAGAATAATGTCGTGATTTTACGATAAAATTGTTCCCGCTCGCAAACCGTAAATAAATAATCTTCCTAACCGTCGAAGTTAGTTCCGCAAAAGAGCCGTACGCTATTTCAACTTTGCAGTACGTTAACGACAAACCTGAAATCACCCCACGCCCCTTTATAAATCCATGTACTTCATCTCTCTATTTCATACGTGTTACGTAACGCAATCTTCGAAGAACGAAGAACGAAGATTCGTTTCCAACAATCAATAATGACATCAATCTGATGTGAAAAGAAAAGAAAATGAACGTAGGTACGGTTTATGCCGATTGTATTGCGAAATGCAATGAACTCTCGACACACGTGAGTATAGTCGATTAATGGAAAAATGATATATGTATTTATTGACGTATGGCAATACATCATGGTAGGAATAAATCGATAAAATCTATTACTTTCACCAAGTATAAGTTGTCATTTTTCATTTCTAATCTTATGTTAGTCGTAAGAATTTTGAAAAGAAAAAAAAAAAAAAGAAAAAAAGAATTAAGGTGTTACAAAACCTTGATGCTCGGAAAAAACTAGTATAAAAAAGAAAATTTCGTTTTGATCGTAACCCTAACGTGTTACGTCCAATTAATGATCTTGTCTGTAATTTTTTGTATGATTAAAGAAAAAGGAGAAAAAAGAAAAAGAAAAAAAAAACAAAAAAGAAGAAGATTAAAAGAAAACGTTCATAAAAGATGAAAATAGAGAAGAAAATTCTCTGAAGAAAGAAGGAGTGGGGATAGGTAAGCAACATCATAGCGACACTAATTGCACCACCTCAAGAGTTCGTCAGCCAGTGAAGAAAGGAAAAAAAAAAGGGGAACAAAAATAAATAAGGAAGGAAGTGATGGTGATGGTGGAACCAGGGAGAACGGAGAGGACAAAAATTTAATTACGACGAGCTTGTTTAGTAGCTCTGCTCGTTGAAAAACGGCATCAATGAAGGCTAAACTTTCTCAGCAAGGAAGAAGAAACATCGTCGTCGTTGTCGTCATCGTTGTTTTCGAAATTAACGTCGAAACGCAGATCTTATTTGATACACATAGAAAAGAGGGAAGCGCATTAATCGTGAAAGGAATTTCAAAGGTTTTTAATATATTCCTCGATCTATGGGATCGTGGGATGCCAAAATAACACCGATAAATACAAAACAACTGTGCAAGAAAAATAAACAAATAAAAAGAGTAGACAGTAATCACGAATACTTTCATATAAAGAATCAGGTACGAATTCTGCAACGAACTCATGTCAAAGTGTGTGAAAGTTTAATTACATTTTATCCTTCTCCTACTACATTCTTCTTCCTCTGCCAATTTTCGCTCCCACTCTCTCTCTCTCTCTCTCTCTCTCTCTCTCTCTCTCTCTCTNGAATTCTGCAACGAACTCATGTCAAAGTGTGTGAAAGTTTAATTACATTTTATCCTTCTCCTACTACATTCTTCTTCCTCTGCCAATTTTCGCTCTCTCTCTCTCTCTCTCTCTCTCTCTCTCTCTCTCTCTCTCTCTCTCTCTCTCTCTATCTATCTTTTTTCCTTCGAGTTTCGACATTTTTGGCGTTTCACAATGTTAAAAGCAAAAAAAAACATTTAAATTTTAGATTCTAACTGCTGAATCAACTAAAATCAAACACGCAAAGCATACTTTGGGAAAAATTACGTGATAAGTAATTACATAAGAAAAAAAAATAGAAAGAAAGAATAAAAGTGGTTTGTTGTTTTAGGGAAAACGCGAGAATCGTTGAAAAAGAAAGTTTCGATCAATTGAAAGGATAAAAGATTCTACGGTAAGCTTGCAAGCTTCTTCCCTTCTATCCATATTTATTAGATTCACCTACCACTCTATTCGTTCGTTCTCTTTTCTCACTTATTCTACCGGACAATATATCGAGGAACGTGGAAAGCAGTGAAAGCAGAAGAACATTGCCACCACCCCCCTAGGGAAAGGAAAGTTGTCCGAACTGGGAAGGTTACAGACGCCCAATAATCCAACGTTTTACGGCTAGAAAGATAGAGAAATTCCATGATAGCGTTTCCCTCTCGAACTGTCTACGAAATGGTATCTGAGAGCCATAAAAATTTAAACACTACGTCGTTTCAAAGCGCATACGCTTCATCGTCGACGGAATTTCAAGATCTCGAATATTAAAAAAAAGAAAAAAAAAAAAAATAGACCAAAGGAGAAAAGAGAAGGAATATTTTTCAAGAAAAATCTTTATGGTATAATACATAACGTTATTTTAGTTTTGAATCTAAGGCAGTATATTTTGTGTTCTAACAAGGATGCAAAAGATCCGATCTTATTTACGATTGGTATAGATATACATACCAAAACATATATACACTCTTGAGATAGCTTGAGGGGATTGCAAAGTGATTTGTCTTGAGAGATCTTCGCGAGCTAGAATTTGTGTACGTGTCAACGTGACAATGCACTTTCGAAAAGAAAGCTAATAAAAGGCAGCAACGCCGACGACTATAATGATGGAAGAAGAAAGAGATAGAGAGAGAGAGAGAGAGAGAGAGAGAGAGAGAGAGAGAGAGAGAGAGAATAGGAAGTATGTAGAAAGAGTAAGAATGATGATAGCATAGAGATAACATACAAATGAAAGAGTCAAAAGCAAGAAGAGAAGACGTCAAATGATGCACGAAGTAATAATAAAGTAGTCAATGAAAAGAATCTCGAGATACTCGAGATGATGACGGGAGAAAAAAGAAAATAAACATAAAACACACAGAGGGAAAAGAAAATAATTTTCAAAGAACAAAGAAAAATAAAAAGGAATAAAAGATAGTAGTAGTAAGCAAAGTGACTAGACTACTTCTAGTACTCAAAGCGAAGTAAACTATCGGTTTGTATCGGTCCATGAACCGGGCCCTATAACTTTATTTTATCCTCCAGGGTTATATCTAGATTTATTGGTCGGACGTTGGGCATGCTATTTCAGCGTTATTTATGACCAAGTCACGGCACTATACCGCGTACTAAAATTACTACGCGTGCTACCGCGTTCACGGCAAGGTATCGAAAGGGAACCGCGGATTATCTTACGACTATCTTTGTGTTACAACAATTATTTCTTTCTCAAGAAATAAATCATTTATGCCTTACCAATGATCTACTTTTCTTTTTCTCATTCTATTATTTAACTAATTTTTATTCGAAGCTTTTTCTCCGTGTGTACAGATGTCCGTCATATTTGAAAATAAAATAACTGTAAAATGTACACAGATAAATTGTGCTGAAAAGACTCGTTAAATTCACACCGAACTCAATTACCGTTCAGACGCTTGTCTCTATGTGGAGATGAATTTTTTCTAATTTGCTTTTACGAGTTATTATGCATTCGCAGTGATAATAAATAAAACACAAATTGTGCATTCAATGGCATATCCAATCAAGGGTTTCCTTGTAAATAAAATCATTAGTTGTACCAATAAATTAATATGTTTTTTTTTATAAATCTATCTTTATGCTTTTAGTTTATTCTTGTCCTTAAATTATAGATTTAAGTGAACACTTTTATTTATCCTAATCATAATTCTCAAATAAAAATTAATGCTGACACGATGCCTAGCAAACAGGTGTACGCTTGAAAAGACCTTTTATAGTCGAACGAACTCATCGATTAATCTTTCAGTAGCTCGATGTAAAAATAAAAAGAAAGTTACATTATTTACGAAGAATGTGCACCGTCATTATTTAGATTATACAAGCCTTTTCTGTCCATGCATGTGTATAGATGTACATATATACGTACGTATGCATTCGTATGTATGAAAGTGATAAAATAAAATTACAATCCTCGATGATAAACTCGCTGAAATAATATAAAATACATTAGAGATAATCGAACCCTTTCATTCTTCAAAACTTACTTTGTCACGGTTACTATATAAATTTAAACGGTAATTCACATAACTTACTTATATATAAAATAACTTGTAAATGATACGATCAATGAACAATTATTAAATACAAAAGTAACATAATATAATTTCAATGGGAACAAATGATGATGCATCAACTTACCTAAAATATTATATGAAAAAATGAAAAAATTTCTAACTCATATTCCTATATATATATATATATATATAATTTTTAATATCAGATAAACATAATTTAAAAGTTATTTGAATTATGCAAGGCTTGAATTTCATACAGTATGCACACATACACATATATAATATATACATATATATACGTATATGAATAGGAAAATTCACTTTGACTAGCAAAGATACAAGATACAAACATAAACGCGTAGATACAGAGACAAAGCAGTTCATCTCTCGGTGTCACTATTGTTCGCGATACATTTCGCTAACTCTGCTAGCAAACGCGTTTGATCTGTGGATGACACGAATCCGCGTCAGTGGCACGCGTTATTCGCAGGCTGTTCGCGACAACGGTTACTCGTCCAACTGCACCATTTTCTCCGAATTATTGACCGAATAATGTTCTACGAAATTTCTCCCATTCCCTTCCGAACGAAACTATCTATCGATAAGATATCGAAAAGAAACCAAATCGTTTTTCATTTTTAACAGAAAATATTCATCGATATGAAAATCGATCGATAAAAGTACGCTCGTCTCGACTTTGACCTTCGTATCCTCGAATATTTTTACTTATTCTTCATTTTTCCAACCTATTATTCCATCCTACCTCTTACTATTTACATTACAATTTTAAATAACGACCTATTGGAAATTTATTTTTCTTCTTTTTTCATTTTTCCATTATATTAAAGTATCGTACGAACGAATACGATGAAAAAGCATCATAAAAGTGCCACGATTTTTACATCCATCGTTCTCTAAAGTAAATCTCTAATATATTGTATTGATAATAACATTATAAATTTTATTAAATTATTACAAATAGTTTTATTCGTAATAAAAGAAAAATTAAATAATATCAAAATTTAACGTAGACAAAATATTTGAACACTTAATGAACTTCCATGTTCCTAGATTGCAATTAATCAACTTATTGTTAGCCCTCTTAATATACTGTTTACAAATATAATATTGTTCAAGATTTAAAATCGGTATATATTTTTCATAGGAAGATTACTTTAGAATCGAGAAGATTCCTCTAATTATATTTTAATATATATAATATATTGTTATCTCGTTAAGTATTAATAAATCATATCAATGTTTTAACAATCCATTCGAATAATCGAAAAAGAATTGAGAAATGATACATATTTCGAAGACTCGCTTGCACCCATTAGATAAGATTTGAGAAATTCAAAGACTAAGAAAAAGAGAAAGAGAAAGAAAGAAAGAGCGAAAGTCGATATCGATAAATCACGAGGAAAGGAATGGAAAGTGAGAAAGAAAAGGAAGAGTTGATGGGATTGTGGAAGCACGAGAAACTCTTCGAAGATTCTGAATCGGCATTCCGAAGCGGTCTAAGACCCTCAGTATAATGAGGTAATAATAGCAGAAGCGGAAAGTCTCTCGAAAATATTTTATGGATTTTCATGAGAAAACGCGACGATGGCAATCCTGTCTCAGTCAGTTTTGCCATAGTCTAGTTTTCCATCTCCATCCCTCTCTTTCCCTTTTTCTTTCACTCTTTTTTTGCGTTCAACTATTCGCTGTTACGTTTTTTTCCTTTTCCCGGGTACTTTTTTTTTTTACATTCCTTTATCGATCAGTAAAATGGCAATTCTGTGATAATCAGCATCACATTTGTATCGAAAATCCAATTTTTGTATATCTCAAATTGATCGATAACACGATACTTTCCAATAGAAATTTAATTCCTTTATTGTACATCTACATGCGTAAATATATGTACACCTCCTATACGTGAGCATGGAAAATTTATTAGAAATCGTCGTTTCTGCTAACACACACGAGAGATAATTTCAAACACGATTGCTATTATCCGTGGTCTTAAATATTTCAAGCGTAATTTCAACCGGACATCAAGTCCAGTTTTTCATCCTGGTATGTATCAAGTGATAATGTAAAAAATTCTTATAGTAATCCGCCGATGCTCTATACGGAAAATGATAAATGATTCATTCATATCGCAAATATCTTAGAGCTGATAAAAAATAAAAAGAAGTACTTTACGAAGTATAGAATTTTACGATAATATGCATAATACATAAGGATCAACACGCGAGTTCTTGTATAAGTATATATACATGTATGTGTATGCGTGAACGAGGAAATTCGACTTACAAGCGAATTAGAAAACTTGTCTCCTCAAATCGGATGCTTTCAAATTACGTATTACTATTACTATTTTTTCGATATTTTCCTGGATATTAAACTTTGATCATTTAGCAGGATAATAAGAACTATTTTGTATCGGCAAAATTACATTATTTTAGAGACCCAATGAAGAAATTTGCATATGCATACAATTTACTGATATAAACAATTCAATAATTATCCGTAGTACTCAAAGATTGGATAAAATTTTAATGTTTACCCTTTCGTGACTCGTTAATTTATTTTCCATTGACTAAAAAATAGATGTGACAACAAATAACAATCTCTCGTACTTTCACCCTATTTAAAACGATTCAAATTACTATTCCTATTCAAAAGTGAAAATTTAATTATAACGAAACGAGCTAGAATGGACTGAGAATATCGATATTCTCATCCTTTTCGATTTTAATTAAATCGTCCTGTATTAACTTGGATATGTTCTCCTCGAAAGGTCAAAAATTCAGTATTATACCTAACTTATCACTTATTTTTCATATTAAATTCATGTTGCTTAATTAATTTTACATAGTGTTTGTTTATACGATACAATTTTACTTAACAATGTAACACGAAAAAGCGATACGAATGTATTATAATCATGTAAGCGCAATTTATTTGAGACTCGTATTAATCTCATTCAATCCAAAAGATTCGAATTTTTCAAAATCATAGATACATTTCGTATAAATTACATTTAAAAACAAATTCAATAGACTTACAAAGATGTGCATTTGCGTTAAGAAAATAATCTAGACAGAGAATCCAATTAATTGAAGATATTATGTTATAATTTATCGTACAGTCTGAGATGTTAAATTGTGTAAAACACATACAAACACATTTCTGACAGAAATTATGCAAATAGAAAATGAAAATGTATAAATTTTCGTTATGTAAGATATTCTCTCTCTTTCTTTTTTCTCCTCTAACCCCTCCTTACCACCACTTTAACATACACACAACATAGAGATATGCACATGCAGAATTAAGATATACTCGACTATTACGATCGATGTAGCAATCATCGGGTTTATCGTTAACTCGTCTGCGAATAATTAACGATGTGAATTATCCGTTTGCGAAATTGTTAGACTCAGCGCGAGAGGCAAGTTAGTTTCGAGATAGCAAAGCGCGTCAGAGCGAGTCGCATCATGAACTTACGCGTAAAATGCAATAGCTACAATTTAACGAGCGGTTGTCATGCAACGACCGTTTGAAAGCTCCGACTGAGAGTGTTGAGAGGAACAAACGAGCTCTACAACCGTTCCATCTATTATAGAAAGAGAAAGAGGGAGAGGGAGAGAGAGAGATAGAGATAGAGTAATATAGAGCTTTAACAGAGCTTGCGTGATACAGTTTGAAATCTAATTATCTTATCCTCGCGTCTGATTCTCTCGAGCGTTTTATTCCTTGTTAGTCGGGTACGGTCATTTTTTCGAACTACCCATTTGGTCAGCCTCCCACCCACCCGCCTCCCTCTCTACCGCAACTTTCTTTTATTAAAACATCCAACGATTTTCGTTATTGTCGAATAATATTCGTTACAACGTTGTGCATACCTCAAATCATATATTAACAATAAGAAAAGCACTATATTATATACAATACGCGATTAAATTATCTTGAATTTTATATTATATATATCAAATATTTAATATAATTATAAAAAGATTATTTTTTCAGATTCTATAAAATTCAAATGAATAGATCAGGTGAATCATTTAACCTATCGACGTTTCCAATTAATTATCGAACATATGACGAAAAAACGGACAGAGTTATAAAAAGTAGACAAAGAAAACTAATTCAAGAGTAAACGCAAATTTGCATGCATTCAATTTGAATGTATGATCAGATCGATCATCTTTCCGAAGATACGGTTAATAATAAGAGATAATTTCATTTATTCTTCGTAATATTCACTGGACGATAACACATCGACAGGCACAATTTTAAAATAAATCCGCTTCGATTAATAATCGAATTCATCGTTGACTTGTTGATTCGTTCGTCGGTATGTCATAGCAAATCTCACAGGCATAACCACACAATGTAAATCCTATTACTACGAATCCAGTTGGATTTCAATAACATTTTGGTACATCTGCTCCCCAGGATTAGCGAGTTACGATATGACTAGCGTTATCCAACTAACCAGTCTTTCTCTCTCCTGTCTATATATTTGTCTGTCTGTTTGTCCGCCTGTTTGTCCCTCTCTGTCTATTTACCTTTCTCTTTTCCTCGTTTAAATTGATTTAGTATAATGCATTTTCTACGTACCGTACCGTTGGATAAACGCTCAGAGTGTCCGTGAACTAACGCGCGCGAGCCGTCATCAGTTTTGACGAATGTCACCAATATACCAAAGCTCCGACAATACACAAATTTCCTCGGAATATAGACGATGTAACGGGACGAATAGAGAAAGAGCTGTTAACGCGGGTTCGTTGAACGATTCCATTTCTGTTTGTTGCACGTACAATCCGAAAACTGACCGGAGGTTGATACGTCGTTTTCCCATAAAGCAAAATCATGGTTCGTGATATTGATGGAAAAATCGAATATCATCGTTCACTTTATTTCCCCTTGTCGTTTTAGGCATCTGGTAATAAAAAAAAGAAAAAAAAGAACAAGAAAATGAAACGTTCGGTAAATTGTGTTGCTTCAAGAATTAGCGGGTAAATTGTACATTATAAAATATTATTCCGAAGAATTTTTGTCGCCATTGCGATCATATCAGATATTTTCCTTGAATGCGACAACTAAAAAGCATAGCAGAAATGTAGAGACCGTCCATCCCCCTTTCCTTGGAACTAAATACTCATGAGGGTAGCGGACTACATTTGTTAGGTATCGATAGGAAATCATAAAACTATTGTCGACAGTACGAACATACAAATTGTATTTTCCATTGATTTTTATCGGTGCTTCGTTATAATTCGTACATAAAAACAGAAATACATCGAAAAAAAGTATATAGGTACTACTACGAGAACATATAATATGATGATGTTTGAAGATGGCCGGTGAAAGAATAAGAATTCGATGGAAATAGGAAAGAGAGAGAGAGAGAGAGGAAGAGAGAAAGAGAGAGAGAGAGAAAAAAAGATAGAGAGAATGAAAGAGAAATGGAAAGAGAGGTGGAAAGGATAGGTCGAACCGGCGATTCAACCTCAAAACGGGGGCCCAGATTAGCGAGCTGCCCCGAGTGGTGGCTACAGATAAAGTGATTACTTTCAACGCTCGTGGTCTCATTTAGATCCTTTCTTTTAATTTAGCCTGGGTCCTTTTAGAAGCGTTGCCTTTCTACCACTTACCTTCCGCTCTCTATTTCTATCTCTCTCACTCTCTCTCTCTCTCTCTCTCTCTCTATCCTTTACAGAGCGCTGCTTCGCGACAGCGATAAAATTAAGCCCTCGCCCTACCAAAGATTTATGTACTAGAAAAAGGGTCTCGCCTTTGCATCACACGCACCCGCCAAATTGAATGCTGCCGACTGCATCGAGCGTGAAGACAGCAGGTACGGCGTTAAATGCTGCTACTAAAAGAGTACCCCCGGAGGTGATTACAGTACTTTGGTACACGAGCTGTTGCGCAAAGAAGTGTATTTAACTCTTGCGAGAACTCATTGAAGAATGAAAAGTGTAAAGAGAGAGAGAGAGAGAGAGAGAGAGAGAGAGAGAGAGAGAGAGAGAGAGAGAGAGAGTGAG
>NW_014569620.1:640622-661446 GCF_001313835.1 Polistes canadensis
TATATATATATATATATATCAAGCACGAATCTTCTTTCATTTTTCTTCGTAAATGAATTATCACGCGTACAAAAGGACGTAATTAAAATCAACAATAAATAAATGAAGCGTCGTCTTAACGTTCCAAAACTTCGTTCCCTTCCAGTCTATGTAATAGTGTTACTCTTTCGGCCAATCGGAGGACGACTTCGTTTTTCAAATTTTTTCCACGGACAATTAGCAAGCTGACGTTCGTTCGTACGATGAAAAATCGTATACGGCCAGCAGCAGCAGTGTTACGTTTCGCTTAATTAACTCTCATCACCATCCCTCTCACCTCACCTCACCTCCCCCCATCCTCTCTTAATCTTCCGCTTCTCTTCTCGCAAGTGTACGGTGTACCTTTCGTATTTTTGTTGGCAATTAACTTCACGGCGCGCAAAATACGGAGAATTTAATCACGCCTAATTAGACGCGCGAAATTCTTCTATTCGTTAAATATTCTCGACATTAAAGCATATTACTTATTTCTCGAGTAAACTTTACGAGATGATTTCTTCGGAATTTTTTTTACTTCTTGTTCTTTCTTTTTTTATCTGGTTTTTTTTATTTTCTATTTTTTTTTTTTTTTGTTTAAACCTATTTAAATGGAGAAAATACTATGAGCAGCAGTAAAACTACGAAACACAAAAAGATAAATCGATCCGGACGATAGCTCGCATTAACGAAATAATATTTAATGTTCGACAAATTTATATCGAACATCTATATACGTATGTATATTATAAATCAGTATATCGTTCGATCGCTGCATTAAAGTTCTGCTTCCTTCTAAAGCACTCATCCTATAGGATTTAATGGCTTTTTCTCTGTTGCAAGTAACGTCGACGAATGGGATGCGCCATTACCGAGTGGTAAAATCCTAGGCACTGCATTTGACGTATCAACGATTTGTTATCGTCGCGAAATAACGCTCTGATCCTCGCTTTGCGTTTCTTCAATTTGTTTCTCTCTCTCTCTACTATCTTTTCTAACATATGCGTTTGACATAGACTCAACTCGTTCCGATAATTATGATTTTATCGATTCTAATCCAATCTTTTGTTATGCCCGTTACGAAGATAAATCAAAAAAACCATTAATATAAAGTGACAAAATGAATATCAAAATGCAAAAGAAAACTTGAACAAAAAGAGAATAGAATAGAAAACAAGAAAAAAGGGAGTAAAAAAATGAAAAAAAAGGTTTGCAAAGTACATAGGTTAACGTATCAAAATGTCGATATGAGCCGGGATCTACGTGTCCAGCAATTCCACCTGTCACGGCAGAAAAAGAGAGAAGAAAGGCGAGGATAAAGAGGTGGTTCAAGAATAGGGGCTGGTCGCGTGAATATGCGAAAAATCGACGTTGGTGTCTCTCGGTCAACGTGAAAGAGAGAGAGAGAGAGAGAGAGAGAGGAACCACATCAACTGGCTGAAACGAAGACAAAGAGAAAAATGCTTTTGAATAATAATACGACGATGAACGGGCAGGATGATAGCTGGGATGGAATAGGGGGAGAGAAGGGCAAGGAAGGGGGGCAAGGAGAAAGAGATGGAAAGAATTAATCTCGCCACAATTTTCGGAGAGTCGGTCGATGCTCGAATGGCGACGTAGTAGATGGAAATGAGTGAAGGAGAAAAAGAAAGAGCAAGAAAAAGAGAGGGAACGATGGAAAGGGAATGGAAAGTGGGATGGGGAGGGATACGCTCGAGCCGACATCGTTTATGAAGGTCGATGTCAGAAACGAGCCGCATTGTAGAAGCCGAACGAGCAAACTTCCATAGAAAAGCGAAGCGGCCGAACTAGCGAGCGAGCTGTTGACATGCTTGCCTATTATGCCTTGGCAGCTTTTACCCGACAAAAGAGGGCATTTAAGGGGGTGAAATTGTAAATTCAATTTCCTAGAAAGATTCTAGGGGATGCGCTTGTGTTAGAAGCACGTATACAACGCGTTTCGCGACGATTATGGGTGTTTCTCTACCGACTAAAGTAACGACGATGTTTTCTTTTTCCTTTCACCCTTCTCTTCTACCTTCTTTAGGTAGTACTTCGTCAGCTTTACAAAGAGAAAGAGAAAAAGAATAAGGAAAAAGCAGCAACCTATATACCTTATTGTGTGTTTTTCTCAATTTAACCAACCGTTTTCAGTATCTAATGCATTCTTTTGTTTTTTCTTCATGTGTTTTTTCGAAAACATGTTTTTCATTTTTGTTTTGTTTTGTTTTGTTTTGTTTTTAAAAGAAAACATAATTATAATATGCATTATTCATTACCATATTTATACGTTCGCAGTTTCGATTAAATTTTTTATTTATTTATCTTTTTTTAAATATTGTTTTATAAGAAGAAAAACACAGTGCAATATTCGTGTTATGGAATTAAATAATATTTCACGTTTGTTATTCAAACAGTTCGATCTACACTGATAAATAGTCTATAACGTTTCTCGTAGGCTTGTTATCGAAACGCATAGTATACTTTCGAAAGACTAAATAATCATCGATGACAAGGCCGTAACACTGCTATTTTACCAGTATTCACACGGTCAAATAAATGTACAAGGCAAAATAAACAAGAAACGTGATCAATATAGACGACCCAACAAAATCAAGCGCAAAAAGCGATGGACACACTTTCGAGGTAACGTCACGTATGTTTGCAATTTGCTATACTTTTATCGAAGCGTGCTATCATCACTGGCTTTTCTACTATAAAAATCATTTCCGAGAATCGAGAAAATGAACCTTGTTGGAAATTCGTTTTTAAACTTACAAATACGCTGACAGTATAATTGGATCGAATTCGTGCTTGAATGATAGTACTTTTATCTTCCAGCCAAGAGAGTTAGAAAAATTTTAAATAAATGTTTTAATTTTTCAATAAATAACTACAACAAATATATAATTTAATTAAAGGACGCTAAAAAATAAATAAAATAGAAGAATGAACAATAAGAAATAGACAAATACGTTCAAACTTAAGAAAAAAAAAGTAAGATATAAAGGAAGAGATACAGAAGAGTCAAATGAAAAGTTTCAAGAAAGCCTATGCAAATAATGCAATAAATTAGAAAAGATAAAAATCTATATAAATAAAACATCTTGAAATATATTCATGCCGTATCACGATCGATTTCGATCAGAACCAAAGATCATTAGACAAACTCTCCATTTTTCTTACATAGCTAGGCGTGCTACAGCATGCTCTCATGAAATTAAACGATACGTCTTAGATGGTAACCAACGTAAATTGTTTGTCGTTCTTAGAGGGAAGAAAATATGTAGACGAGGAAAAATGGAAGAAGAAGGAAAGATATATCGGACTTCCCTAACTTCTTTCTTTCTCTCTCTCTCTCTCTATATATATATATATATATTTTTCTAGCTTTCTCTATCTTTCTTTTTCTTAGAGTAACCCCTCTTAAACGACCCTCTAGAAATTCCGTGCCTCCTGAATATATTCATGATTTTCCCCAGGAATCATACCGCACCAACACCACCATCACCAGTTTCGACGTCGGCGTTTATCGAACGAGACCGTGGACTTGCAAACCGACAGCAACGTTTTAAAATCGCGCCGTGGCAAGACGAGGACAAAGTAACGAAGCTCCTTCAACGAGAAAAGAACGAAAAACTAAGTTAGGAATTTATATAACCTCTCCTTGATCTCCCAACCGTACCCACTCTCTAACACTACCCACTACTTAAGTCTAAAACGAACTTTCAAAAATTTATACCGAAAACGTTACGATTTCTTTCAAAAGATGTAATAAAAATAACGGGTTTGCTTAATTTTAATATTATACGATTAGATATCTTTATACTAAGTATTCTCTTTTCGTCAAACCGATTGTGACATGTTATTGCACAAAGTCGTCATCACTTTAACTCATTGTGTCACTTTTTATTATATTATCTTCATTAAGTTTTTCGAAACCCTTAAAACTCACGTTCGATTCATATTCGTTTTATCATATGTGTCAAAATCGATACATATATATAGTTTTATAATAATGATAATAATAATAATAATGTGAGTTATTTTTAAGATCGTAACAAATGTATCTTTACTTTTAAACTTGACAAGAAAAAACATTTTATCGTATTATTCATATAAAAACCGTAACGTTGGTTATACAAAATTGATAACACCGAGAAGTTGCGTGCTAAGAATAACTGACTTAAAAAATAACAAACGCGTGTATAGAAACGTAGAAAAATTCAAAGAAAAGATCGGCTCGACGTGGTGATAAAAATGTTCATCTAGCGTAAAATTCAAATAGCGTATAACTATTGTAAATAGGTAAATCTATACATACAATATAACCATATGAATATACGGGGTAGATACGTAGAGATATATATGTACACCCAAGAAACGAAGAATAACTCCAATTTTATTTTACAACAGATAAGCTTTTAACATCTTTCGACACGCTCGAAAGAACACTCGAATCTGGGATATATCCTCGAAATATCACGGAGTGTTATCTATCGTAAAAATCTTCTAATATTCTCCAGATTTCGAAAGGAATATCTTGTGTGATATATAATACGATTTTACTTCAAGTTGGGATAATTCCAATGTTGCAGAAAGAAAAAAAAAAACGAAAAAAAACAATAAAAAACAAACTAACAGAAAAATAAGAGAAATAAGTCAATCATAGTTGAGATAATTCCGATGGATGTAGAAAAAAAAAAAGAAAAAAGAGAGGAAAAAAATATAAATAAAAGAATAAAATGGGAAGCATATACCCTCTTTCATTCTTATCGAACAAATACCCATCCAGTGATAGATAAAAACGTCAAAGTATTAAAGAAGAGACAAAGGCACAGACTTGAACATCGTAAATTCTTTGATTTCGATGTTACTTCGATAGAGAGGCACGGAAAAGAGAAAGTAGAAACGAGTGCTGCCCGTTGCTTTCAACATAACGGAATCACAAGGCGTTTTCTTAATGGTATAAAAACGAAGGGAAGCGTTTCTCGCATGAACGGAGGCAAACATCAATTCGCGCTGACACTGGCGCGCCGAGACGAAGAGGAGTTCGAGTTCGGAATAGAATTGTCCGCCTGGTTAGAAGCTTACATCATCCTGTGCCCCCATTTCTACCCTTCTTCTTCTTCTTCTTCTTCTACTACTTTTTTTTTATCTTCTTTCCCCCCCCCCCATTCCCTTTCTTATTTTCCATCTTTTCTACACCCTCTCTCGCTTCTTTTTCTCTTTTCCAAAAGCAATGTTGTACTGCTGCTGCTGGCTGTTGGCTGGTAGCTGCTAGTGCTACTCACCGTTCCAACCGCGATTTTGCTGCGGCCGACCGTTCTTTTCAACGAAAGCCACCCCTCTATGCTCTTCCCGTATTTATACTTTTTCTCGTATATACACACACACCAATAGTTATTTCGTTGCTTTAGACGAAAAATATTCTACCTTACGGCAGAAAGCTTATGAGCGTACGAAGTATCATTAGAATGATACATTTAACAAGATACCACCCCGGGGTGGTATTCCTCCCAGATGAATTTTTTTTTTTTAAAACATATATACAAAAAGAGATAAAAATATAATTTAAAAAGGAATATTAAAAAGAGAAGAAGAAGAAGAAAAAAAAAAGAAGAAACATTAGACGTTACGAATAAATCATATTCTTCGAAAAGTAAGAATCTAAAGGAAGATGTTGTCGCAGGATGATAGATCGACAGAATGGAGCACCATTCGCGAATGAAATTTCGTAAAAAAAAAATAAAAAAGAAAAAAAAAACAATGCGTATTCGATTTCGAGTTATCTCGACGCGGTCGCGACGCCTCGCGTGCTTCTCGTAGCTGTCTTTTTCTTATCGATGATACATAAATCCCGTCACCGTAGAAAGAATAGCGCGTTACTCCCTACGCGTTGCGGTTTACGAACACTCCCGACTGATTTCTATCTCTTTTCGGGAAAAAAAAAACAAGGAAAAAAAAAAGACACGGAAACATTTTTCATTCCGAATAGTGTCGCCAGTCCTCTCTTAAATCTCATCTCTCGAATCGGGTTAAGACTTTTTTCCTATTTATCCTTCAAAAAGTGTATGATAATAAAAACACGTTCGCATTTTCTTCCTCTCATACCGATAAACATTAATTTAATTTTCTTCTTGTCTTTCAAAAACATTACATACTAAATTAAATCACAAGATTTTTCTTGAGTGGGTATCATAATGAAAGTAGGTTATTTAAATACTTTAAGTACAAATTCCTTATTTAAACATTACGTAAGACGTAAATGTGACATACTTTCTTTCACATTCGCTCTGTTTAAAGAAAAGCGCTCATTAATTTAAGTTTCACTTATCCTGCTAGGTACTTAAGAAAACATTCTGAATTCTCTTTCTCATTCTCTCTCCTTCTCTATCTATATTTTCTTATTTTGAAAAAAAAACTACTTTTCTGATTTGAGTAAATAAGTAATTAATGATAAAAAATGAAAATAACCTTTTAAGAAAGAAAAGAACCGGGGGTGTAGAAAAAGGAGGAGGAGGAGGAGGAGGAGAAGGAAAGCATAATGTTCGTTGATTTTTAACGGAAAATGTTGGCTAATAATTTATCATATCTATCATTCAACGATTGAACGATTATTACTAAAGAAAAAAAAAGAGAAAAAGAAAGGAAGAATATTGGCTAGTTTGAAGAGAACGGTCTGGTTATTACGGAAAGCTTCAAAATAAATCTCGTAACACGTATTGAAGGCACGGCATATACGCCATGGAAGAACCAACCAACGTCCGGGTTATATTCGTTTTCATGGCAGAAAACCCGTGCCCTTTTCGTTCTCGTAAGTAAGAAAAATATCTTCGGCAGATTGAGAAAGTGCAGAGCTTTGTTCGTCCTTCATAGTAACTTAGCTCATCCTGCGTTCGCGCGCATGTCGCCGTGCGTGATCCGAGAAAATGACGCCTTCAATTTCGCAAAGTGGCCCCTCCGACGATCGTAAATTATCAAAGTGGAAGAGAAAGAACCAAAGAGAAAGTAATGTTAGTCGAAGGCACAAATATCGCTAACGAACTTAGCGTGCAACCGTGTGATACAAACCTC
Organism: Polistes canadensis; assembly: GCF_001313835.1. Taxonomy (NCBI): domain Eukaryota; kingdom Metazoa; phylum Arthropoda; class Insecta; order Hymenoptera; family Vespidae; genus Polistes; species Polistes canadensis. Next base: position 647,715 of record NW_014569620.1, read on the forward strand.
AGATTATTTCCCAATAAACAAAATAAAAAAGATTAATGTAGAAATTGATAAATAGACAAAAATTATTACGTTTCATTGATTATTTAATACTTTTTTACAATACGTCAAATGGTCATTTTTTTATTTCTTTCTCTCTCTTTCTCTTTTTCCCTTGCTCTTGCTTGAATGAAGATAAATTAATCAGGCCAGTTATAATAAGCGACAAAAGAAAAAATTCTCTACTCGCTCCAATGGAAACGATCATCGGGACGAATGAAAGAGAAGAGTAAATCAAGCGTGATTTAACATTCTGAATTTTCAGATTCACTCGATTCTCACCATCGCGTGTAACTCAGTTGCGCAATGTTCCACTCTTTTAGCAACAGACTCGACACGTTCATCGTCGTCGTCGTCGTCATCATCGTGCGATTGAAAGGAAAAGAGATACTAAGAGAAAGAGAAAGACCTAAAGCTTTCTGATTTTCTTGATTAATTCAAAAGTTGTCAGTGAAATTAATTTCACTTCATTTCATTCGAATCTCGTTTCCTTTCCAGTCAAAGTATATCAGGAAAATAACCGTTGCTATTAGATCGATAATAAAAACGTTAAGAGGACAAAAACTAAGAATGAAAAGGGTGTGAATAAGAGTACAATAACGCTCATCAAACATATTCTAATTGAATCAATTAATCCTCTATAATCACATGTTACTTTAGAATCACATATATCGATGTATCGATATTATTATCTTTACAATTTCATTATTCTCCCAATGTTGCGTACACATCTTATTTCATCATTTCTGTTTGGTAATCAATAATAATTTTTATAACTACTATCTAATCTAGCTTAAAAAATATCAAAGTAAATCTAGTATCTTTGAAAATATTTAATTAATTGTTAATTTTTATATAAGGGTTGATATTTTTTAGTTTCAAGGTGTGTCCATTTTTGTGTGATCACTTTTTTTTAATTTTTATTTTATCCGTGGGAGATTAAAATTAAATGCAAACCGTATATAATTTAAATTTTTTGAAATAAAATCAATGGTAAACAAGAATCTTTCCCTAATTTTTTGTTGTCAAACGAATTCGAATAAAATCTGTTTATCAGGAATACATGAGAAAAGTAAGAGAGACCTTTGCCGAATGCAGATCACGAAAACGAAGAAGATATCGTCGATATCGTTCTACTTCCTTCACAAACTCCTCTCAATTCTAATTGAGGAAGAGACATGAAAGATGTTAGGCGCGTATCTAACGCCAAGACGAGAAAATTTAAGTGGATCACGTACTAGGCGAGTCGTGTTCGTTTGTAGTTTCGTTTGCAAGAGAGAACTTTAAGCTGAACTTTGCCAAACCTACTATACACACACAGTCTGCGTCAATCTTCGTGTTTTCTCTTGAACAAGAACGGTGGATGCAATTTATTATAACTTTCAACGATGTTCTTTTGCTCGTACAATTTCGACAAAAATCTAGCTAATAGCAAAAAATAACGAGGAGAGTAAGAAACCCCGAATACGTTGAACAGATATCTATCGCGGATTTAATAGAAAGGAAAAAAAATTACACTAGGCGTCTATTAAATTATATCTTGTTTCAAAGATATTAAACATAAAATACAATAACAAATGTAATATGTTATCTTACTCGCGTACTGTAAGAATGTATGAGGTAAAACTTAGTTGGGTAACGAGACCGCGAAGAAGCTACAAAGTTCTCAAAAAATACGAGTACGAAGAAGAAGAAGAAGAAGAAAGAGTAAGGAAAAGAAAAAGAAAGAAAGAAAGAAAGAAAGAAAGAGAAAGAGAGACGAAAAGAACGCACGCGTGCGCGCGCGCGTCGTTGGGAAACGCCGTACGTAAGAAACTTTCACATAACTTTCTCGAAACAAATCTTATCGCATTAAACGCACATCAACGAGTTTCGTAAATACCGTACGGGTAAGTTCCAAGAAGTTGCGTGTCTTCGAATAACTATCTCGAACTGTTTTAGCAAAACTTTATCGATTAATAAATACATAACAACATGCGCCCTTTTAAACGTATGTGTCTATGCTAACGAAATTGAAACTCTTGAATCGCGATAACATTTCAAACGTGACTAGCTCTGCACAAACAATTGTAAGATTCACCAGGAAACGGTATCTTTGAACACGACATCTTTCGAAAAAGATTTCCTTCCCTCAACTTGTGCATTCCAAATCATCCAAATCGTAAAAATCGAGAACAATAGGTATGCGATGCGGGAAATAAAGGATCGATGATCCAGTTTCTTCTCAGCATCTTCGCGAACGGTAGTTCTTGAGTACGGAGAAAGAGAAAGAAAAAGAGAAAGATAAATAAGGACAGAGAGAGAGAGAGAAAGGGAAACTAGATGGGAGAATACTCGAATACCAACGGTGCAGGCGGTGTATTACGAATGGCCTTAAGCCCACGCCTTCGTAAATCCCGCCCAACAAAGACGAGAAACAAGAAGAAATTTCCAATAGCCGGGAGCGGCTTTGCAAGAGGCTTCCTACCAAGCCACATGATCCGCATCGTGTGGTGAACTAAAAGAAGAAGGAATGGTGGAACGTTTCTACAACACACATACAGATACACTCTGAGTCGAAACGCGTGGCTAACGCTAATTCAAATGTGAAATTAGATGTTCAAGACGACTTCTCAGGTACTACTCGTAAAGCGCTACACTCGCTTGACGATGGTCGCAGTTGGGTAAGATTAAAACTTTCCTATCTTCATCGTTCCTTTCCTACCCCTCGCCTTCTTCTCAATCTCACACACACTCTCTCTCTCTCTTTCTCACTCTTTCTCTCGCTTTTCTCTTTCTCTCTTTTCGCTACCCTGTCCGTGGTCGTTAAAAGTTTTCGTAAGAAAGCTACGACGTCTTAACGCATATAAATGGATCTCCTACTCCCTCTGGCGCGTTTCTCGTCCAAGAGGTATCTTAATAACGAGCCACGGTCATTAGTATCAGTCAAAATTTCTCTCGTTTCGAACTGTTAACAGACGTTTCCACGGTCAACCAAACACCCCTACCTTCTTCTTGATCTTACGAAACAGGCTCCTTTGATAACTTGAAAATTGTCGGTTAAAATAAGACACAAGCAATTTAATATGAAAATTATATCTTAATATGAATTTTACTCGAATATTGTAAATACTTCTCTTACAGGTATAATGTTTTTTTTACATCAATCATTAAAGAGCAATCGAAAGAAGAAAAAAAATGTTAAGAATAATATTAGATTTCGAGTAGACAGTTTCGTGCGTGCATGTATGTGACGCGTTAATACTTCTATTGAAAATGTGATTAAGAAGGAAAAATAAGTATCATTCAAAATATTGTGTTTGCCTAAAGTTAAACTTCATTGATAAAATATCAAGCAAGAGAATATTAATGACAGGTAACGAAGAATTAAATATCTAAAAGGAAATTAATTTGAAAACAAATAAAGAAATACAAAAAAGAAAATTGAACAAAACGAAAAAATTTAAATGAGTATTTTCAGAAGATAAAAGATGGTTAAAAAATATAGTACTAAAAGAAATTCTGACTTTTTCAATGTAAAAATATCGACTGAAAGTGAAATAAAAAATCGTTATAGTACGAAGAAGGCTGAAAGCTGGATAGAATACAAATTTTATCGTGGATTGTTATATGAATACTATCGAATTCGATTATATGTGCCATATGTGTACGGTTACATCAAAATTAAAATTCATAAAATAAAAGCAAAAGAACAATGTAAATAATATAATTATATTCTCAGTCACATTTTAGTATGGCCATCTGAACGAGAATGTGCACGTTTTATCATATTATTTTCAAAATAGTTCACTTGTTACTCCAAAATTAATTAGCGATGAAGAATTAATTAATAAAAAAAAAATATTATTTAATTATCAATTAAATAAATGATCATTTCTTGATTCGATAACCATTTCTCCCAGTTATCCAAAGTATTATAAATATTCGACAAATTCGTTATCGTTAAAGAAGAACTTTGATATTTTCTGATACTTTGAAATTATCCTTGAATTGAAAGGAAAAACAATATTATCGACAAAAGATTGTTTCGAGATAAAATAATCGATTTCAGATAAAATAAATGAATCTTAAGAAAATCCTGATGCACCTTTGATCTTCCTAATACTTCGAAGATAGATATTATCAAGTAGATCTTTATGGTCCCAGAAACGAAATCAGACTGACTGATAATAAAATTTGTATTTATGTTAGTTCCATTTAAATTAATACATCTTTAATGTATACAAGGGATAGTGCGTCATTCTTAATATGTAAAATAATTTGTTAAAAACAGATAAAAACACAGAAAACGGAAAAGAAAAAGAGAAACAATAATAATTTAGATAAACACAGTAGCGAATATATATGTTACTATTTATATATGCCACGGTGATTATGAAAGTTGCCTAAGTCATTTATTGAGTTGAACAAAAATCTTCTTCGTATTTTATTATATATATCGTAAATTCTTATTACCATTTATTGATTCTAGTTTGAAATATCTATAAGAGTAAATCTTTAATAATTGTAAATTTACATTTAGAGGTTGCTATTTGACGATTTCATATAATATAATATTTATTATAGTTACGAACAATATTTTTGATTTATAAAAAATTAACACAAATACAAATAGAGATTGCAAGAACAAAAATCTATAGCTTCGATTAACACGCAGAGAATACGTTCTATTTTATCGGGATTCTAATGACAATGTATTACTATTTCACGCACGCTCTTACATTTTTTTGTATTTTATTTTTCCACGAACATCGATCGGAAGATATCACCGCGCGTTCTATCAATTTCTATATGTATTTATGTAGTTACGTATTGTGTACAGAAAAAAATAAAAGAATGGTAAAATCTGCCTCTGAACTATATTTTCTACAATAAATATGTCTATAAATATGTCGGAAATATTCGATTACGAATAAAAAATTATATCCGTAAGTTTTAACCTTTTACATTCAGCGCATTTTTTGCATCTTTGGGAAAGTATTCAACACACACACACACACTTCAAGAGCTTTTAGATAATATTTAATAAATTACGAAACTTGGAAAACAGTGCTGTCAGTTTTTCGAAATATCATTTTTTATTAACGAAAATTTACTTGCAAACTTTTTTATAGCTTGTGGTAATAATTTTTTATTGCCTCCGAATTGTTCCCATGAGATGATATTTCATTTTATGTAAATTCTTTGACGAGAAGAAGCTTTTGTAGTACCGATCAATAAAAATACAATATTATATCCTTGTGTCTTTGGTTGTTCCTTTCAAATAATTTACTATAAAAAAGTAATACAAATTTTATACTAGTTTTCATTAAATTAAACTCTTAAATATAATACTATTCTTTAACACTGCATATAATCAATATTTGAATCAAACAAGATATAAAAATAAATTCTCCATCATTTTAGTTCTTATAAGATTATATTTAATAAAGCATTAATCTTGCCTTTGAAATTGTCCACCTCTCTATTTCGATATTTTTATTAGTACAATTAAAAAAGGACAATGTTGAAAGCATTATTAGTAAAGTAGAACATCTTTAATTGTTATTCTAGCAATGCTGATAGTGGAAATGGCTACAAAGGATTAAAAATACAATGCAGCTTAAAACTCCCATTAATTTTACTGCAATCAACACATCTTAACAAGAGTCAGATCTTAAATAATTACTTAAGGTGTTAAGCTTACCGAATCGCCAACGTGAAAATGGTATCGTGAAACCGTTAGTCGAAAACCCATGTAAATACACTCCTTGTTCAAGATAGAAGAGATGTTTACCAAACGGCAGTGAAATATTGCGACCAGTGGCGAAACCACAGACAGACGAGAGAGAATGAGAGAGAGAGAGAAAGACAATAGATAGAGATGTTAAGTGGCGTAGCGGGGATGATGTTACCAAAAGAAGTTGGAGTACGTCGGATCTAAGCTGCTACTCTCCACCAGTTTCGTCAATATTGGTTTCCGACTTTCTTAAGTTCAAACTATCCTATACAATCAAATCACGAACAAACTTTAAGCAGAATTATTTTTTATTGTTACCGAGTTTGATATCACAAACTAACATACATGTACGTGCATTTGCAAGAAATACAAACACACGTACACACACTTGCAATACTTCAAACTCGATCGGTGGAGCCACAATTAACCGTATTTTCTTTAGCTAGATGATTTATTTTTTCCTTTCTACTTGCAGCAACTATACACAGTCTCAAAGCGATTTCTTTCTTTCTCTCTCTCTCTCTCTCTCTCTCTCTCTCTCTCTCTCTCTCTCTCTCTCTCTTACTCTCACTCTTTTTCTTATTCTTTCTTTTCTTCAAGCTCAACTTACTTCTTCTCCCTTCAAGTCGGGTTAGTAAAACTTTGTTTCGAACTTTAAACCATTCCTTTATTTCCTTCGGTGTGGAAAGAACTGTCTGTGAATTCCTTATTTATGAACCTAACTCCTCGTGGAAGGAAAAATTTCTCCGTCGTATTCCTCCCAACCTCATTCAAAACGCCGTTCATAAAATTCAACTATAACCGACAACGTCTGTATTCGATTGCGAAGCGTCCTTTAACGAATTTTTACGGACCACCGGAGAGAACGCGATGCAGGAATTCGAAAGAGGGAGGAGAACTGAAATTCCATTTGCAAACATTTCAAAAACGGTAACCGCATCCTCGACCGTTGATACCCGTGAGTGCATCAGATACGCGTAACCTGGAACCATCCTGAAAAAGTATGTATTTGTGTGCGTGTATATGTACTTGCTTACACATAGATACATATTTGCACGCACACGCGCGCACGCAAACATAACACATATATCTGACGGTATAAACGTACACGTGTGAGCGAGCCGGCGATAAAATATTTTATGCCACGTTCTTGGCTAATTATTTTACCTTTTCGATGGCACATGGGCTGGTGCGTGGAAATTGCGCGCGCGTTCACGTTAAAAATATGTCAACTAATATCGTCGCTCGTGCACGAACTTACGCGTTATAACAATGTTCCCCTTCCACGAACAAAAAAAAAGAGAGGTGAAAATAAAAAAAAGTAAATTTAATTAATTGAAATTTACAAGGCATTGTAATCACGGCTTCGATGAAGATAAAATTAAAAATAAATTGTTGGATGTAATTAAATTGTCAAACATCAATGAAGGGAATGTCAATTTTTCGATTTACCGATGCCGCATTTGCTACAGTCTATATATCCTCAAAACCATCTCCCATGGGATTATAAGTGTCTCATAGACCGCACACATATATTTAGCGAACAGAATCAATATTTGAAAATAGACATAACATGGATTTTCAGGGTATTACGTTGGACTTGTTATATCCTCGTGTCAATAGTCGTAAATGGAATGTTGACGAACGTCTGCTAGTTCCTACCGATGTTCGCTTTGGCAAAGAGACAATAGTCACAGATATGTTTGGCAGTCACGTTTCAAGCGACAGTAGTCACGAACATTATCAGATGTAACTGCATACCACGGACAAACAACAGTTTGTCTCGTAACAACATAGTAACTACTTACGTACCTATATCATTACATGTTACCTACTACTCGGGAGATCCCTATAATAATAATAAGTATCTACTAAACGCAATGATGAGAACGCATTTTCATAATATCGTTGATACTTTGATTTGTACAAAAATTCACGTATAATTGTTATCCCCAAATATTATCGTTCAAATACTTAAATCCTATAAAAACCAATTAAAAGAAAACGAGGAGGAAAATGAAATTTCTCAATAAATCAATAAATTCTATTATAAAATATGTTAAAAGCTTTTAATCTTAATTTTTGCAAGAGAATTGGAATGTATATATAAGTTATTATACGTATGAGATTTTTTTTTAGAATTAATGTAGTAGAAAATTAATTAAAGAGATAAAAAAAAAGATGTAAAACTCGAAAGAATGAAAGACAGAAAAATTATGAGAGAATAATATTATTCGTGAAATATATATACTATTAAATTTTATCTCTACTACGTCGCTCTTCACCATCATCGTCATCATTGTTGACATTATTTCCATGCAATTTTTATCTAAATTGAAGTGAAAACTGATGTTTATCCGAAGAAAAAAATGATATGCCGCAAAATGAAAAGAAAACATTGTCTAGAAAAGAATTTTTTACGAATCATTCAATTACATTGCGCTATTAAAGAAAGAAAAGTTCATAATCTGGCCACGTAATTAGAGATTTCCAATAAGCATTCCCTCGAACGAATTAATCAGTTTTCTATGGCAAAGACACAAACGTAAGGGTTCGCAGAAAACAAAATGGAAAATTTGAAATTTCACGGGAAAATAAGCAGCATCATAAAAGTGCTCTCTTCTTCTCATAAATTTTTCTCCTAAAGCTTCGATCGGAACCCACAAAAGAATAATCATTGGCGCTCGTCGGCGTAGAAAACGAGAAAGGAAGTTAAAAGGAACCTTATTCTTCTCCTAGTAAGTAACTCGACTCTACGATCGATCTATTTTTTCCACTTCTCCTTCTCTTTCTCTCTCTCTCTCTTTTTCCCACCCCTTTCATCCTGTCAAATTCAATCTGATTAATCGCAAGTGAACGTTCAATTGGATAACTTAGGACGAATATTAAATTACAATTTTCCATCCAATAGCAAATATTTTAACGAAAGCAATTTTCAATTTCTGCAATCATTTAGATCTTAATAAAAAAAAGATTAAACAAACTTTATCGTTAATGATGTAATTTAATGTACTACAATCAAAAAATCCAAATAGTAAACTTTTGTTTCGATCAAATCAAATCATCAATGATTACTATATAATTTACCCCATGATAAAAAAGATATATAAGAAAATTGCAAGAAATCCAAGTCAAGATGACAATTATAAAAATAGATTAGAAAAAATAAAACGTACTATGAACACGCTTGACTACTCTCTTCGTATTGCGACAATTACAGCAATTATCACGGCATAAACAGCGGATTTACAGGCAAGCTGTACGAACAATACCATATTCGAGCTTTAATGGTGATGTGTATCACGGTATCGTGGGCCATTAGCGCGAGACTTTCCTTTCGTTTCTCTCTCTCTCTCTCTCTCTCTCTCTCTCTTTCTTTCTTACATAGATAGAACACACGTGCTTGGAGCGAATGTTAAATATTCGCTACAATTACTTTAAATTGCTTCGACGATTCGGCATTGTACACTTCTATTCCACTTCAGTGGTCCCAAGGAAGAAAGTGAGCGAGTGCACGGCAAGGCCGCGAGAAAGAGAGAAAGGAATGAGAGTAAAACGTTCGAAACAGAAGGAGAGGAAGAACTAAAGGAAGAGCCGCTGGGTGGAAGGTGGCGACTCTATTATCGCACTTACATTCTATTACCAAGGACTACCCGCTAGTGCAGCCACGGAGTGCAGACTTCGCAGCGCACGGCCGGGCACCCTATTCTAAAGTTAAACTCCACCTCTGCCATTACGAGTCGAGTAAAGCTGTTTATAGCGTTTAGCAGCAGATGCTACACTCGTAACAGCTTGCAAATGAAAACGATCTCACCCCCTCACAGTCTTACACCCACATCTTCTACTATGAATCCACGCCTTTCTCTATCTATCTATTTCTGTCTCTTTCTATCTCTCTCTATTTCCCTCTTCATTTCTCTCTTTCCCTCTCTCTGTTCATTGGTTGGTCGGTGAAATGGGGAGTAAAAGGGTGCAAGGTCGATTCCGTGAAAAGCGCCTTCTAACGAATCTAAAATTATTCCTTTTATTCGCCGTAAATGCCTCCCCTTAGGCAGTCACGCTCTAAACCGTTTCAATCGCTTCAAACAGGGATTTAAAACCACATTTGGTTCACTTTAAAAAGCGTTAAATTCTTTCTTACCCTGTTGAAGAATTTACAATCTCGCTTAACGCGCTTATCATCTATTGTAGTATACTTTACTCGATCAAGCTACTAAAATCGCGCTTACAAGATTCCTCAAAGAAAATCAAAAATTCTTTGAACGAAACAAAGTGTATATATAGGTATACATACACATATATGCTATATACACTTAACTATCTATTTGCGAATACTCTTACAAGTAGACTTCAAATAAAATGTAGATATTGTAAATATTTAAATAGTTTTACAGGTAAATTACTTAAATCGATTTCTTCGCAATATTCTACAAAGTTTCTACTCGATTCGGTCAGAATCGAACCAACTTTGACTATTCAGTAAATGTATACACATCCAATGTGAAAGTTACGTAGGTCGTACGAAACTCAATTCACCAGTCTTAGTGCATCGGATTTAGAAAATTACGAGAAAACGAACGAAACGAGATCCCCGCCGTGGGATAGAAGTGCCCTTTATTCTATGCATTTCGAACACGGCAAACGCTCACACACAACCATGTTACTTATTAACATTCCAATTTATTTCTCGAAACTTATTATGTATCCTACACCTTCTTACTGCAAAGATCACAGACCTTTACGAGCGGAATCGAACAACAAGTTTACTAATTCAAACTGGTTTCTTTAATTATCTTTTCTAGGAATTTGTAGTTAAATTCTCCTTGAAATACGATAAAGGAAGAACCATTCATTCGGGTATTAGTCATCTCATTATAGTATTTAATGTGACTTATTAAGAAATAGGTATAATCTATTGCAATATAAAAAATTCTTCTCTTTGTTCGTCATCTCATCATAGTATTTAGTCTACTTTATTATCAAGTAAGTATAATCTATTGCAACATAAAAAGTCTTTTCCTTGTATGTGTATTCTTCTTCATTTTGTATTATAAATCCGTTTAATGTATTAGAAGTAATAAAAATTTCTTTTTTTGTTTTTATTATAAAATTTGAATGAAAATAATTCAAAAAATAAATGTGTTTAATCAATGGCATGATCACCGTCATTCGCAACAAACTTTTTTCATCTTTCCAATACGAAAAAAATTTCAAATACCCTTAATAAACTTTATTTAATTCTTCGAAAAAGAAACGTGTTTTGTCTATTTAGAGTATCAAAAAATGATCAATTTCTTCTTATAATCACTAAATTAAAAGTTCCAGACGATCAAGTAATTTATCAAGGAATATAAAACTCATTAGCTTGGAAATCCATGTGAATAAACGTAAGCTCTACCAACCCAAGTATACTTCTATTCGTTATCCAAACTATGATAAAACATAAAGCAGACTCAAGTACTCGAACGACGAATGCTTGGGGCTATGAGAAAACGAAGGAAATTTGCAAATTATTCCTATTTCTTTTTTTTTCATTCTCCAACACGAATTTAACGACTACTAAAGTATTTCCTACATACTATAATATAAGGCACAACAAGCTTAGTTTACTACTGACTAAACGAAGCGCTTTCCAAAATGGAAAAGCCAAAAGCTAATCATAGAAAGCGAGACATAAACAAGCGATTTAAAAAAAAAAAAAAAAAAAAAAAGAAAAACAAAAACTTTGTGGAATGTTTAATGACGCTCGTAGAGCTCGGCATTCGTTTAATTTGTTCTGAACTTTGGTTAAGTGTTTAATTAGTTAACTTTACATACTATGGAGCAAGGTACGCAAACACTTAGTAGGTAAATTACAGGCTGAGCCATTCTATAACTTTCCAACATCCTCGGTAGTAAGTGTGTAGTGCATAGTAATATCTCTAGCCCCCACCCTGTCTACAATCCCTTTCGCTCTTCGAAGCAGCTAATAATATGAGGAAGCTTCGGGTCTAGACAAGGCAATCTCCTAAATTTTCCAAACTGACTCTCTCTTCTTCTTCTTCTTCTTCTTCTTCTTCTTCTTCTTCTTCTTCTTTCGCCCCCTCTTTCTACTACGTTACATGATCTCTTTTGCAACTATCCCCGTGGATTATTCAGGTAAGAATTTCACTCACCGCTTCTTCCTATTCGTCTTCTTCGTCTTCTTCCCAATGAAAAGAGGCTTATACCCTCAAGAAGGTATTCCGCTTCATCGAGATGCTAATTTACTTATCTAAGAAATATTATCATCGTGAAAGAGGGCTCGGTTCCTCTGAGAGGCATTTTAGGGCCAACGTTTAACTAAAGTATCGTTAATCGAACTGTTCTCGTTATCATCCTCCTCTTCATCGTCCTCGTCCTCGTCCTAGTCCTCGTCATCGTCGTCGACGTCGTAGACGTTGCCATCGTCGGCAATTATCGTCGATATTTTATCAAGCAGGAATACATCGTTAACCAAGCTGCTATAGAAGCAACGATCGACGTACCATGCGACAGCGTAAACCATATTCGACGTTTTAACAAGAGTAATGCATCCATACTTAACGAGAATACCCACGCTTTAACATACACCAACCGTGATAGCCCGTCTCTTTTCTCTCTTCCTATCTATGTTTCCTTCCTTCCTTTCCCTTCTCCCACATCGATTGGTACATCGAGCTTTAAAATCAGGCATGCGTGAGCCAAGAAATAATTTGTCGATTAATTAACTCGCCAACACGAGCGCGTGCCTTTCTTTACGCTGGAGTCATTTAACTTTAAGCAAATCGAATCTCCCTCAAATCGATTACAGCTCATCGTGGTTTTTCCGGAGATTGAGACCGCAATTTTACAAACATTTTTTCATATTTTTCAACCTACGGATTAATTTTAAAATCTATAATTATATATAAAATCAATTTGCATATTGAACAATGTTTGAAATTTAGATACATCAATAAAATGTATACTGAAATATTATAGAAAAAGACTATAAATCTCCAAATTATTCAATGATATATCTTCTAATATTTGTCAAAAAAAGGGGATTCAATAAACCCTTCCTATAATGAAAATAAAGAGACATAGCGTGCGCGCACGCGATTTTCTAGTTCAACAATAGTAATATAGATATTTTCTTTTATAATTATCATTATTTTATATAATATATTATAGATGGTCATGTAGACCTAACTTTCGATTATTGAACTATTGATTAGTTATGAGATGTAAATAGTAAAATTTAGGAAATTAAAAGAAAAATAAAATAAAATAAAAAATATTTTTGAAAAACACATATATAAAAAGGTATATACTTTTCTATAGCAATTTATATTAATTTTATAGGAAATATAATTTTAAAAAAAGAGTGCATTTTTAAAAATATTTAGAGCTATATTAGTTATAGAATTTCAAAGAACAATGTATATGTCATATTTAATTTTTATGTGTGCCTTCAAAAATGTCTTTATACATATATATTTTACAAAGTAGCCATTATTAGAAGTTCAAGTAGAAGAAAATCAAAATGTGTAAAAAATGAATCCAACGATGATCACCTGTAACAAAAAGAGAACTATATTAATCATACAATCAAGTGATACAATAGCCTGACATATAAATCGTCCAATTCGCAGATGCACTTTTCAATTGAATTTTCTATTTATTTTTATCAAATCATCTATATTAATCGTTGCAATGAAATTAAATTTAAACGCGTGATTTTACATTTACATAAAATATATAAAAATAAAGAAATAGGAAAAGTACAAATATTAAATTATTAAAAAAAATAATATCTATTAATTATTATGAACTACTTTTAAACTGCATTATATAGAAAAGAAAATTGCAAATTTAATAAAATACGATAAAAATGACAAATTTTAAAGACGAAACAAGAAAAAAGAAATTACTGTAATATTTACCGAACGTTATTTAAGCTTAAAAATTTAATATTACGAAAATTTTAATATTTTT